>NW_019416450.1:534605-598502 GCF_000390285.2 Anoplophora glabripennis
TTTTTTAAGCTTTTGAAGAAGAAACTACATGGAATTTTAAAAATTATATCTGCTTTTATAATAAAGGAATGGTAATTCTAAGATTGTTTAAGCTTATTAACTAAAAATTATTGCCTACTTAATAAAAAAATTATTATTGTCCTCGATAATCTATTAATGATTAATAAAATCTTTACTCTCTTTCCTTATAAGACTGTATGTACACAAATTGGAGCCGTTCCTGAACAATCGAGCGCGAGGCCTGTTAAAATATCGGTCCAGCGTAAATTATTATTAAACAACACACCTTGAAGCGTTGGCCGCTAGAGCTAGAGCAGCACTTGCTGGGGTACCGTTTCGTGACTTACGCTGGGCGGTATTTTTTGTACAAAATCCCGTCCTTAATGGGATATTTTCAAGAACTGGTGTGTATTACCTTTTACCACTTTAAATAAATATTTATAATTTTTGATAATTTATATTTTTTATATACCTCTTAGTCTTAAGAGTGATGATACTGTTCATGAACAAAATATCTCGTTTAATAGCAGGATTCGAAAGAAATAGTAGTGACAATTTTTCTGAATTGATTGAGAGGGAAAATGAACAACATTTATTCGATGGCAAAGAAAGTTTAGGTATTTTTTCTGGTGTTACTGTTGTTCCTTAAAACATCCATTTTCTTTTACAAAGTATCATTTTAAAGCCAAGATACCTAATGTAATTATTCAATAATTTGCAATATTTTGGTCGGAAATCTACGAAATATTAGCTGGAATATTCGACAGCTATATGAGAATTTTTAATTAAAGTTTCACTCAATCAGTGTCACCAGCTGCCAATTATTTCAAGAGTTATTTTAAGCTGCTCGCAATTTTTAAGACGATTTTGAGTCGAGACGCGTGCACCTAAATAATTATAACATCGTTGAAAGCGTACTTTAAACTGTCTAGTCGTGTTTATCATCGCGCTAACGATATTTATTATGCCACTGGGAGATCAATACCTTTTCAACGCGCTCATTAAAACTAAAAAAAAAATACGTAATTGGGAGTTCTCGGGAAATTTTATTAGCGATATGTGCCTGATGTGCGAAAATAGATTGTGGGTTATTATTCACGCTATCCGCAACACCATAAAAGCTTCACCGTGGAGGCGAGTTGTCGACGCGGGATTACGTTATTCATTAGCCTGTGAACGTCAATGGAGTTGAAAAAGTACAGTTAACTTCCAATACTCTATATTCATGGGTATTAACCGTGCGGCAAACAGGTGATTTCGAGGGAAAAATTTAATGAATATTTCCGCAGGAATATCTACAAAAAATATGGCAGAAAATATGGTAACAAAATAATACAGATCTTGAGTATGATTAAAAAACATCAGGGTAGAACTTTAACTTTTAACTGGGGGTCTGTCTTTTAGGGGCTGCTCCCCTAAATGCGAATCTGATTTTTTTTTTTTTTTGATCAAATAAATCAGGGATGCACAGACTTATAGGGAACAGGGGCCACTCGGGAAAAATATAAGCCAAGGACGGGCCACTACAAACAATATTTATTAACACAAAATTTACAATGATAAAAATGAAATAACCTTCAAAAATGTTTGTTGTAATAATTATGTAATCATTACAATGTAATATTTCATGTTTTATTATTTTGATGCATGACATTGCATTGAACTAACAAGTTTTTTTATATTTGGCTCCACATTACTTGTAGCCACACGTATAATTACTTCCAAATTTTCATTTGCCAGACGGTTTCGGTTTTTCGTTTTGTTAAGTTTCATCACTGAAAACGTTTGTTCACAAATATATGTCGATCCAAATAAGCTTGCTACTCTTTATAAGCGTTTTTATCAACGCAACGGTAGAAGTTGAGTAAATTACCTTTATTAAATTTGTTTCTTAAATTACCATCATTTTGCATGTCTATTAATTCCAACTGCATTAATTCCGGCGCATTTTCGGGTGAAATGTTGAAAGGATTGCTGAAAATGTCCAATAGCGGTTTAACTTTTTTGAAGTCAACAAAACGATTTTCAAAAGCTTGTATCAAAATATCAATTTTTTTCAACATGAGCAAAATTGACGTCAATTTTATTGAACTTCTCCATAATTTTTTTGTAGTTCGGAAAATGGCCGTAATTGGCTGAATTGATTTGTGTCCTGAAAAGACTCAATTTGCATTGAAAGGACGAAACATGAGAGTATAGCTGCGAAATCAATTGATCTTTGCCTTGGAGTCGCGTATTTAAGACATTCAAGTGATTTGTGATGTCTACAAGAAACGCTAAGTCACACAGCCAATCAGGGTTGTCGAGTTCGGGGACGTCGTATTTCTTTTCCGCCAGAAATAGTTGGATTTCTTCAATCAAGTTAAGAAATCGCTGTAGTGTCAACCCACGACTTAGCCACCTTACTTCAGTGTAAAACAGGAGATCACCATATTCGCTTTCAATATCCTCGAGAAATTGTTTGAATTGTCGGTGATTGAGACCTCGTGATTTTATAATGTTTACGGTAGGTACTACAACTTTCATAACATTTTCAAATCCCAATAATTTTGAACAGAGGGCCTCTTGATGTATAATACAATGAAACTGCATTAATTCCTTGGTATTTATGTTTTTAGTTTGTAAATATGTTTTTAACAGAGTTACTATCCCAGATGTACTTCCAACCATTGAAGGTGCTCCGTCAGTTGTAATTCCAGATATTTTCGTTAAATCCAAATCCATTATAGAACATTTTTCTAGAAGAGCTTTGAGCATGTCACTTCCCCTGGTTTGACTTGTCAAAGAACTCATACCAATCAGTTCTTCACTCACTTCAAAATTTTGCGTTACACCTCGTAAAAATATTAATAGTTGAGCAGTTGAACTTATATCTGTAGATTCGTAGAGCGCTATAGAAAAATACTCAAAACTTCTCGATTTCGTAGCTAATTGCTCTTCTATATTATCTGCTAATGCGGTAATTCTTCTTTGAACAGTCATCCGATTTAACTGAATTTTTTCAAACTTCTTTACATTTTCCGGACAAATTTTTTGCGGCGATATCCAAACATTGCTTAACAAACTCACCATCTTTAAAAGGCCGACAAGTTTTCGCTATTATTCGAGATATTTCAAAGCTAACTTCAGTGGCTGTTTCAGCATCTTGAATTGGTTTTGTAAACATAGATTGCTGGCCTATTAGTTCCCGTTGTAAAGTGGAAATTCTTTGCGTTCGATTTTCGCCAGTTAATTTGGTAAAAGTTGGATGCTGGGTTTCATAGTGCCTTTTCACATTATATTCCTTCGGAATAGAAACACTACTCTTGCATATTAAACAGACAATTTTGTTATGCGATGAAATAAAAAAGTATTTTTCGGTCCAAATATCATGAAACTGTCGATTTTCATCTTCAACCTTACGACTACGTTTCTTACTGGGGCCTGGTTTATCCATATCAAAATTAATATTATATGTTACAGTCGGTAAAAGCCAAGTTCGAACGACGAAATATTTACTCGTCACAGTTACAGTTCTCAAGCAGTATAACGTTCGCTTATCCGTAGTCAAAACTTAACTGCCCCGGTAGCCGGCGATGCGTCGTATTTATACGAGTTACCAAACATCGAGAACCATCCACTTTGTTCGGGGATCGACGTGCTTCGCGAATCTGTAATCTAGTTGATGCGGCAGATTTCTAATCTCGTAATAATATGCTTGGACCGGAGCGCAGCGAGTATAATACTTTTAAAATTCGTTGGCGGGCCGCATAAACATCGACAGAGGGCCGCATGCGGCCCGCGGGCCGCGGTATGTGCATCCCTGAAATAAATAATCGAGTTATAAGACTCTTTTATCGTGACACCACATATTTAGGCAACCCGCATCAAATTGTCATAGTTGAAATTGTACAGACCGAATCCGACCCTTGTGTACTATTTACATAGATACTATAAAAATGAACAACTTCAAATTAATTTATTTTTGCAAAGAATTTGGAAGTATTTAAGAACAACCAACACGTGTTTCGTAAAATAGATACACTAACGCGCGTGAAACTTAACAAAAAACGATATAAAAGAATATTCCTAAACTAGCAACCCGCCCCAGCTTCGCACGGGCAAATATAAAATAGCCTATTTTACTCCGAGGAGATGTAGCTTTCGGTAAAATTGGTTGAGTAGTTTTTGAGTTAAATCGTAACAAACAAAAAATCAATCATCTTTCATCTAATGTGACCCTAATATTAATTTTAAAATAATTCACGATATATCTATATACCTAAAGACAACAAACGAACTCAAAACTAAACATGCTAAACCTTTAAATTTAAAACAATATAGGTAAATACCAACAAATTGAAAACAAAACTAATTAAATTAGAGTACCTATGTTCAGGACTATTAATTTTAATTAATAAGTAAGTAGTTAGGTATCTAACTACCTAAAGAAAAGAAACACGAAACAAAAATGCGACTATGAAGTTTTAAATGATTCACGATAAGAAAAAAACAAACAAATTATTAAAACTCAGTGAAATAAAAGTATGTTTGTAAGTATCTATGTATGTTCCGACTACCTAAAGACAACAAATACAAAACAAAAATGTGACCTTAAAATATCGAACGCAATTATAACTTTCCAACAACACCCAGAAAGAAAACACAGTCGTCAGTCGTCACCTCCATTCGCTCCAAGTCAGTTTATTAAAGGATCACGCGCGCGTTATCGTTCGGCTTATTAGCTAAACAGTAGGCAAGACGGTGCGGGGGGAGGGTCGGCGATCGCATCAGGCGAAGCGAGGCGCTTGAATTTTATTGTCGCGTCCGTAATTTTTTTGCGATTACTCCTAAGATATTCATTTAAATTATATGGTGTAAATGAGTAAAATAATGTGCATGAAATGCTTAAAGCCTCTAACTTATTTAAAATGATAAGCATTAATACCGTATAATAGTATATGTAAATAGCTTTTACATTACCGCTTTATAATTGCCAATTTTTTAAAGTATTAAAATGGACATAGGTAGTATGTTATCTTTAACATATAGACATATGTCATCGCGGACTTTTCTGTAGGCATATATAAGATACACAAATCCACCATACATTGATACACTACATAAACTTTCGGACCCCCCCGGCTCGGATGCGAGGCGCGGGGTCACGGGGCGCCTGCGCGACCCGGTCGAACCACGGCGACACGAAATTAATTTCGTTGCGCATTATTTTTATTTTGCTATATCTCCTAAGGTATTCATTTAATTTGCATGGTGTAAAGGGAAAAAATAATCTTCATGAAATACTCAAGCCAACTAACGCATTTAAAATGATAAGGATTAATACCGTATTTGTGTAAATAGCTTTCCAATTACCGCTTTATAATTGCCCATTTTTTTAAGTATTAAAATGGATATTGTATGTTATCCTTAAGAGATAGACATACAGGGTCGGAAAGTCCCCATGGTTCATCGGCCGTTACGTGAGAGCGATAAAGTAAGTCGTAGAAATCCGTGCGATAGAAAAAGATGGCTATAATGAAGGCGTCTAATAGTCGCCGCCCATTTCTCCCTTCCACAAATAAGATCCACTTCCTGTTCTTGTTGCGAGGCTACTTCGCTTACATGAAATTATTTTTAATGTGCATGTTCAGTAACATTGATATAAATATAAATTCTATAATTCTATTAGTTTGGCATTTGGGGTTTGAAAGGTGACGTTACTACTAAAAAATTAATTTTTTAAGCAGCACTTTCAGGGGAGAAACCAAATTCCTATTCGTTCCGATTTTATGAGCCTAACAGATAGTTTAGTCACTTATTAAGTAGAAGTAAATTTTATCTGAAATCGAATATCAAAAAATGTTTCTTAAATATGTGTCCATAGTTGGAGGATATATATATATACTATTTTTTCCCTATTTTGATAGTATATCCTTCAATGAATTCAATTTACTAAAAGGTCGATATCTTATTGGGTTCAAGGTCTACACTAGAGCTTACACAAATTCAGAAAATGTAGTTTCGAGAAAAATACTGAACGCATAAAAGACAGTCATAAACTAGATGCCTAAATTATACGATAGTTCACGTATAAAGTTAATTTGGAAAAAACCCTCTTAGTACCATATTCTACATAATATATTTATCTACCAAAATAAGAAAAAAAATCGACTTTTGAGTTTCATGTAAATACCCTCTTCGGTTCTATTTCTGCACTATTTAGCGTTGCCAGTTATTTTTGTAACTTACCGACATGTTATTTTAAAGAAATAAATAAAATAAATAAAACTAGGTAATTTGTTTAAAAATAATTATCTTTGTTGTTTAAAAAAACAACATAAAAAATAAAAATACTAATCTGATTTATGTGAAATATTTTTTTAATGCCGTTTTGCAAACAGTTATGTGTAAATATGTTTTTAAAGCAATGTATGTCTTTAATTTATAAATCTCACTGTCAATAACCTTTGATATTGACCCAATTTAGCTGAACTATACTACTGTCACTGCCGCAGTTTAAATTAACGCAGAATCCCATCATGTTCCCAACGCTTCCGAAGGGAATGGAAGTGCAACTGTCATACTGAAATGCTATACCGCCTTTGACAGGAACCAACTGTACTTGTCTTTGCACCTGGTATGATACAACGGGATGGTAAACGGGTCTCTTATATTTTTATTTTAGTTTTCTGCTTTGTCGGTTTACGAGAGCAAAGTACCTTTGTATGGTGTAAGTGTATAACCTTATAAAATATGTCGCCAGTATAATCAAAAATCGAGAAATAAATCTAATAACCTAATAAACTACTAAATTTCAACATTTTCGATTTCTCAAAGACGAAAAATGATATCGTGATAAATCCAAGTGCGTTTTAAAGAGTAAATATAGTACTTTCAGACCCCATTAATGGTTTTAGCAAAAAAATTTACCTGTCCATGTAGCATAACCTCAAATATCTCGAAAACGAGAGCCAATTGAGAAATTTCGGAAAAGTACATTCAGGTTGCTGGGTTAGAGAGTCTGGCAAATTTTTGTGTACTTCATTTATAATTATTGATTACTACTTGAGTTTTCTGTTAGATTACTTGTTACCGTTTCATAGTTTATCTTATTCAAAAGAACTAAATTTTCGCGCCAAGAAGCAGTGTCTCACGGTGGGTGGTATGGAAATTTGCTTTCCTTTAAATTGTGAGATTTGATGGACTTCAGTTTTCAACAGTGCACGCTGAAACTAACGCGCGCCGTTGTCTGAGCTCACAGTAGCTTGTGCAGTAGCGAGGTATGAAAAATTACTAAAAAAAGGTTAAAAGGAAATTAAATTTTCTCGACGGAATTCAAAAGAATAATCTATTAATACGTGTTTCTAAAAGTCAAAGGCAGCTTCCGTATAAATATGACTAGACTAGGCGGTATCTGTTTCGGTTTGGGTGAATTGTATATCCACAAAGATTTTTGGCTTTTTGGCTTTCAAATATTACTAGAAATTAAAATTTTTCCATGCGCATAAAAAAAAACGTGGGCTTAACTTTTGGCGGCACAATATGTTAAAAAAATGTCATATTTTTCTTCCTATTTAATTATGTATCTATTTAGAGTTGATTTTAGGCGAAAATGGAAGAGGAAAAAAATGTTTGTAATTAAATTTTACAAGATACGACCAGTTACAAATCGAATGAATCATGATTATTATTGTAAAATTCGAAAAACGTTACTTTTTAGGGAATTTTTATGGGGTTTTTAAGTTGGGTATAGGACCTTCATACTTGGCTCAAGAAAAGTTCATGTTATATAGAATCATCACACCAAATTTCATCAAAATCGGTTGTATAGATTTTACATAATAATTTTGCAATTCAGATTTTGAACAAAAATTTGCAAATTTTCAAAATTTTGCACAACAAAAATCAAGGCCCTTAAATACTTGAAAATTTAATCTCTCAAGCTTCCAAACGCTTTTTGAAAAATTCGAATCCGTAAATTAGGAGAGCTCTGGCGCTTGTTTAAACATTGGTCGAATTTTTATACTTATGAACAATTAAAATAACTTTGTGAATATTCAATCAAATCAAATGTTTTAAAACAGGTTTTAAAAGTTATTGGAAAGGCGCTTCTTTAAAAAGAAAAAGATCGATTGGTCAATTAGTTGCGTAGTTATAGCCGATCAAAGTTAACCGTCATTTACACTAAATGTACTGGGACATCGGGGCTAATTTTTCGAAAAATGCCTTTGGTATTGCGAGTACTTACCAGGTCTAAGTTTGCAATATTTTTCTTCATTGCCAACCTACTTTAAAACGTGTTTAAAGTTATTTATGCAAGCGAGAAATTCAAGAAAATCGTACGGGTGGTGGTGGTGGGGAAGCAGAGAGCGCGGCCGCTTCGGCCTGCTCGAAATTGAATCAGCGAGTACAAAACTGCGACGCGCTTAAAAATTTTTAATATCTCAGCTTCTAAAGGTTCGATTTTGATGATTTTTTTTAAATCGATGTCTCGCGATTAAAAAAAACAATTAGCGTATTTTTAAATGCCTATCATTAATAATTATTGGTCTTTCAACAGTCCGATAATTACTTATCTTAATTATCAACTTTATTTTTTATTGTATCAAAGGTAAGTGCATAAACTTATATACTGTTTATCAAAGATCAAAAACAAATTTATTTAAATATTCTAAAATTGTTTAAACAACAACTATTTTCAAAATATGTCGAAAATAAGTAATTATTTAATTAATTATTAATTTAATCATCATTTCTTTTGCGATTAAAGTATAATTCAAATATTATTTACTGTTTAAAATATAAGCAAATGAGAAATTAACTCATTATATTACAGAAATACAAAATTATAGTTCGATTTTTACAATAATAATCATGATTCATGCGATTTGTAACTAGTCATATTTTGTAAAATTTAGTTACACACATTTTTTTCCTCTTCCATTTTCGCCTAAAATCAACTCTTGAAAAGATACATAATTAAATAGGAAGAAAAATATGACATTTTTCGAATTTTTTAACATATTGTGCCGCCAAAAGTTAAGCCTACGTTATTTTTATGTGCATAGAAAAATTTTCATTTCTACTGATATTTGAAAGCCAAAAAGACAAAAATCTTTCCTCTTTGAAACAGATACCGCCTGGACTAGACGCCCATAACCAAAGATACACCCTGTACGTTTGACAATCGTCTTTCAAATTTACAGCGCCATCTATTAGTTCGTGAATTTCGTCAATAGAGCTCTGTATAGTCTCAGTAAAGCGTTCACTTACATTATCGTCCTTCCAGAGTTCGGGAACGGACCCGATCTCACCTTTTGTCGCTCCCATTGTCTAATCCCCGGCCAACTAACAGGCATCTCCCATTCACACTCCAACAAAACTATCTCCTAATCAAAACCCTCGGGTTTTAGTCGCTACATTGGCACGTTGCGGGCTCATACCTTCGATTAGAGATAACATTCATATTCGGTGGCGGTAGATAAACAACGGGATACCTCTGTCTAGTTAATTTATGCTGGATGTTTTGTCAACAGGGCCCCTTCTGATGCAAATTTCAATGAATTTTAAGTCGGCCGGGTGTTGCGAGGTCCGGGAACGTATCGTGGAACTTTCTTTATCTTAATTAGCCCCAGTCTCATTAGAAAAGTTGTCGGCGCCTGAGCCTTTGTCGTTAAATTATTAAGACCCGGCTTGTCGTGGACGCCTAAATTGTTTATGTTGAGACAAGTTTTGGTCGTTGAAGTACCGAGGAGATGGATCGGAGACAGGTCTTTAATGCTGCCATACTGGCTATTAGTCCAGTATACAACGGTAAAAATAGGGTATTACCTCAGAATTCTTGACATACGCACCGATTTTCATGAAAATTGGTTAGTAAGCTCATTTCACCTTTCTTTACAAAACCTACATATCCATAATGCGTGCTTATTGTTTTTAGGGGGTGAAAACTATCCCTTCTTGCAAAAAACGTAAAAACCATAGATTTAAGTGTTGTCAAAAATTTTTTTTCGCGGCTCTAAAATGTTTTGACGGAGCAATAATGAAGAATTGAATATTTTTTACTGTTTATGAAATAATACATGATTTATTGCAACGTTTCAACTCTTAAAAACCACCCTTATTGCAAAAAATAAAGCAAAAAATTTTTTCACATAGCATTTATAATGAATGAAAGACTCATCACTGTTTATAATATTACGATGATTCATTGCAACGTTTCAACCCTTAAAAACAACATTTAATGAGGAATTGAAGAATTTTTACCTGCTTCAAAACACTCAATGATACATTACTAAATTCAATGAGATTACTTACACTGAAAGGAATGGGCTTACTAAACTGTTTATCTAGAATAATGTGTATAGCGCATATTAAAACTTTTATAACCAATATACAACTTTTATTTAAAAAAAGCAATCATCTCCATACTCATTATTCAATCAGTTTAACTGGAAGGTGCTTAATACACCTTATGCATCTATGAAATAAAGGTTATAATGAATTACTTATACATTATTAGGTGTTATAGACTTTATATTCCAGTTGTATAGTAGGGAAGATTTGTTGTATAAAGACCAGTATCCGAATTTGTATATAACAATTGTATTAACAGAATTATTCGTTCTTATACTGAATATGTTTCCGTTTTTAACGTGTAAAACGCATCTTATAATGGTTAAGTGATCGTCACCTCTCGGTGCATAATCGGTTATGATCGTTGTTAAGTTATATTCATAGTCTTGTAATAATAATCATATGTCAGACCCGAGAGCGAAGTGCGCCGACTCAATAAGAAACCTGGCTATTCCAGCCGCTGATTTAGGGTTCGCCGCACGAGCTCATCCCTTCTAAGATTTCAGTAGCATGCTATGCATGAAGCAGAACGGTACTCAACTATCTTATACAGTCCACTTTTATTGTCCATACATGTTCAATCATTGTCAAAATAAACACACAAAACCACAACGTCTTTATTATCTTTACTCAAGAAGAGAAAATACAACAATCGTAAAATTTCCGACAGTCCGCTGTGCATCGACTTACACACGTCTAGTTTGATGAAAATGGACAATATATGCACATTTTTTGTGGGATACATGATTACATCGCGTTGTGTGAAATGGAAAATTATTATGTAAGTATCTAACTGTTTTACGGCTTGTAATTGTTTTGTTTTTTCAAATGTCTAAATTGTCTAAATCTTAAAAACTATTATTTTGTAGGTCCTATTAGAAATCGCTGATGTTAAGTTTTACATAAGATGGAGGAACAGAAGGTTAACGGTGACAAAGAAGAGCATGGGTATAAAGTCAATCAACCAGAGGAAATAGAATTGGATGGAAAGAAGCTCAACCTTTCAGGGGATGCTTCATTCTTAAGGTGGAAGAGTTATAGTGCAAATTCTCATGTAATACAAGAAAATACGGGTGCATCGTTGCTAAGAAAATAAACTGGACAGTTTTGGGAGCGATTTGTCATCATTTTAATGCTTAAAAGTATGTTTTATGTATGTTTACATTAGAACCTTAGCTTGTAATTACAGTTATCCAATAAAATTTCTGAAAACTTAATGACATATGTTTTTAACTCATACAGAGTATACAACAGTTTAATACATTTATTATTATAAAACTTATAACTAGTACTAGATGTTCTAATAACGATATGGAACACTTTAATAACAGTTATTGCTATTATTTCGTAAATGGTATAAAAAACGTTGTATACTAGTTATACAATAATTTAATAAAGAATAAGGTTTATAGTCACTATACAACTGTGCTAGCAATACGCGTTTTATATCCAATATTCACCTGTTTAACTGTCACATATAGTATACAATGGTCTTATAATGGTATATAGAATTCTAATAAAGAATAAAACGCATTTCTTTCAGTGTAAAACGCGAAACTTATTATGTAATTAGTGAAAGGGAAAATAAAAATTATTTGTGTACTATACAATTATACTTTATTATCAAAAATTTACATATCATCTAAAGAACTATCATCACTGTCGACTTCCTCTGTTTGGCCTCGGAAACCATCGGAAATTAAGCCATTTACACGATCTGATAATTTTCACTGAATAATATCATTGTCTTTTTACGATAACTTTTTAATTTTTAATATTTTTCATCGCTCCAAAAAGCAATTTGCAGGGAACTGTAAGAGCTACAAATGAGCCTTTATAGTTGAAGGGTCTTGAGCTCTTCGTTTTCGAGATTTGTAGGTTTTAGGGGCTCAAAGAAGGTGGTCCTTACACGCAAATGCAAACTAAAAAACGTTATATCTCAGTTAATTTTTGCTCTACAGAAAAATTGAAAGAGAGCAAAAATATTTAAAAAAGACCTTTAATTTTAAACCCTTGCATTTTTGACGTATCTTGTTTAGTTTTTAGTATAGTTATTCCGTAAAATAGGAATTTTTTTTAAAAATAAAAAATTTTTTTTCATTACTTCAACCTTTTTTTCTTAAATTTAGGCATTCTAAACCGGTCAAACTTGCAGAGCCTATTACTAGTACCTAAATAAAGTCAACTGTACATGGATTGCGGTTAGTTTCTATTTTTATGGTTTGAGATTTTATTGTTGATTTTTTCTCCGAAAAAATGAGATGACCATTTTATTTTCATCATAACCCCGCAAGTTTTTGAGTTACGAAATTTTTTCATTCATTCAGCATTTTAAAGGTCTTTCCAAGCATTTTAAAAAAGGTTATATTAATTTTCTTCGAAAAATTAGTTCTTTCGTCATTATTTTACGGCAAAAGGTTCGATTTTACTTTCCGAAAAATAAACAGTCACCTTTAGAGAGTGATAACTCGGTTATTATTATATCTACGGTAATCAACAAATGAATCGATTCGTTATTTCAAAAGCTTTATTTTTGCTTCATATGGGTTTTTCGATAAAACGCAAGGTTTTCGAGTTATTTATCAAAAATGGTTGAAAAACATGCACTTTTTAGATGAAAAATCAACATTTTCAATCGCAAATAACTCGGAAAATATTAATTTTTGGAAAAAACGTTATAGAACATTTTTTGCTTAGAATTCCCTCTATTGATTTTTGCAATTAAAATAGGTGCCCTCATTGCCACCCCCAGGGTGAAAGCACACATCGGCACTATGTAACTTTTGTTTCTTGAGCAATTTTCTACTTACTGTTAAAATTTCACGTCAATTGGGCATGTGTCAAGATTCAGACCTAAAAACAGTCATATACTGAGCTATATATCCGTTGTGTGCGAGAGACGACAAAAAAAATATATGGAACATTCCACGTCAACTGAACCTGTCTGCCCAAAATTTATTACTTCCAAAAAAGGTCAATAGGGTACCAAAATTTTAGTTGAAATATCTACTTTTGGATGTCACTCGCCAGTTTTGGAAAAAACAAAATAGCGCCTCAATATGATGGCAATAAGCTGAAAAAACATGGCCAAATTAAACAAAATGTAATTATTAATAGTATAGAGTTTAAAAAGCTTAAAAAATGAACAAACAGTCATATACAGGGTGTTCCTTAATGATATGCTAATATTTAAGGATATGATTCTACATGGATAATTAGTGACAGTTTGCTTTATAAACTATGGTTCAAAAATGTTCAGTTGCGAAAATACGGAGTGTTAAAATTTGAGGAAAAAGAAGGAAGTTAATTAATATTCGCATATAATTAGGGAACACCCTATATAAAGTAAGTGCTAAGTGTAAAATATTCTATATAATGCTAAAAGTAGCCAATTAAATGCCTGTATTTTCATTGCTTCTGGAGATATAGGTGTGGGTGACCTGACTTAAGTATTAAGTCAGATTAATCACTTTTTTCTAGGGTGGAGCAATAAAATTGTGTTTGGTGTAATAAATTAGCAATAAATTAGCAATAAAATATGGTGGTATGAAGAATACCGACTTATCAAATGGATGACCTGGCTTAACAGACATTTAACGAGGCTCAAAATGCATGCTCACATGTTGTTGTGAAGATCTAATTGTTTCAAGATTTCTGATGGTAATTTAAGGATCATTCATCTTATAGATTGGATTTAGGTCCAAGTAATTTTGATTTGTTTCAAATCTTAAGCGTTTTTTAGCGGAAAGATTTGAAAGCAGTCATTTATTACGAACACTGAGTACAAAGTTAGTTTCACATTATAAAATGTTTAGTCGTTAAGTCGTGACTACGTAGAAAAATAAGTTAATCTTCATGTACAATCATGTCTGACAGGAAAAAAATACTGGAGCTGTTGCTTTCTTAACAGAATACGTTATCAAAACTTTTTAAATATGGCAATTTACTAGCTTTCAAAAGAACAATGTTACGTGGATTGACATTATGCTCAAAAGTAAAATTATATTCACGAACAAAATTAAACAGTATTTAGAAATGATTGTATCTGAGCGAGATTGAACGTCGCACATATTAAGAGCTATGACGAAGCTCTTAAGGAAAATTTTCACGTACGAATCAATTTCAGCAGTCGGCGGCGCTGATTAGAACTTAAATGGCGCCAGACCTCTTCCTGTGCGACTTTATCTGATTGCAAAGGTGTAAATAAGTTAACGACTATTCTATTTTCTTCGGTCCGTTTCATTAAAGTAAAATATCACCAACAATCTGTGTAAAGTCTTTTCATTCTCAATTCAAAAATGCTATGGATTTCATATTTATTACAAAAATTAGCGGTAAAAAAAAATAAATTCATCTGCTTGACGAAATTCCCTACAGAAAACTAAGAAAACTTTGTTTCAACGTGGGAAATGTTCAAAATGAGTTCCTTTGAACATCTTGGCAACATCCTAATCGTAAATAAAAAATTTATCGTGACCGACCTAACTGCAACCGCATGGGTTAGTTTTGAATACCATACTTTTCACGTATCCCCATAGAAATAAATCTGAAAGCGTGAGATAAGGAGAACGTGCTGGCCATTCTAGTGACCCTCGCCTTCCTATCCACCGATTTGGTAATGTTAACTCGAAGTATTGCCGGACATTGATTTGGTATTATGCTAGTGCTCCATCCTGCTCGAACCATAGCACATGGGATGGAACTTATGGGTTTGCTTGTGAAGGATATACGTTTGCCAAAGTTAGCACATTACTTTGGAGTAAATAATTATCTCCATTTAAATTGCCGTCAATGAAAAATTGGTCTCCAGTTATCCCTGTCCAAACATTAACCTTTTCAGGATTTTACGCATGTATTTCTTTCTCTCATCCAGTGAGAGTTTTCATTAGCCCAGTAGCGACAGTGTTAACGGTTAACATAGCCGTGGTTAACATTGTTATATAACCTTCTGTATTTTGTTCACAAAAATACATTCTTCTATCAAAATTGTCCTCATCAAGGGATGCATTTTATTTCCTTTTAATGTGCGAATAATCGAGGAATGGGAAACATTCAATGTTGAAGCTGCTTGTCGATGTGAACTATGTGGGTTTTCTTCAAACTCAAGCAGTACATCTAATTTAGTACCGCTACTGGAAGCTTTTTTTATCTGCCATACATGTCTATTTTCACGAAACCGCTTTTAAATTTTACTAATTGTACTTTGGGATATTATAGGCGGCAAATCAGGATTTATTTTAAATAGGTGAGCAATTTAAATAAACCATGTTTAGGAATTGCAGTTAGCAAAACTCAAACAATTCGCAGAACATTGACAACTATTTATTGCTGTCAATTAAATAGCAAGTAGTTACGTCGTTTTCAATAGTGGCAATGTTAGCTATGAAGAACTTTGATAACTTTTTATGTCTTCTGTTTAGTTGACAATGTTGGAAAAGAACACTGAAATTGTTTTTGCTGGCCTGCAAGAACAAAACGCAGTAAGTGTTTATGTTTTTGTTTGTTGTAACGAATTTCATCAAGTAGATCATTAATGTTTACAATAAATATTAAAACGATATCATTTTTGAATAGAGAGTGTAAAGATGTTTTTGATAACTTCAAACAGCTATAACTTTGTTAACTTAAATGGAACACCTTGTATTTTTTTACTCTGTCGTATGCAGATTGAAATTTCCTTTCAAGCCATATAAGCATTAATACGATTGCCGATACTACCTTTCGAGATATTTGTTTTCTATTTTTTGGATAGTTTTTCTTGTATCAGATCTGTTGTCAAATTGGCCATACCCAGAAACACTCCAAAAACAATTGAAATAACTTGACATTTATCAAGTTAGTTCAGTTAGTCAAATTGTTACGTCTGTAACAGTTTTTGCTAAAAATTTAGATACAAATACTTAAGGATCCTTTAAATTATACCTACTGATGAGGAATATTTTAATTTGTTTGTTATTTATGCCTTTGCTAGTTTGCCAAATTTTCAGATTTATCGGACCAGTACTTTTCGAGATATCGATAGTGGCGTTTCCCGTTGGGACACCCTGTATAGAGAGATATAAAGTATTGTAGGGTGGAAATATTTAAACTTATTAATTTCTGTTTTCCCGGACGACCTGCAGCATCTGTATAACAAATACATTTTCACCTTCTATATAAAATTAGGCGTGGTATTAAAATTTTCCCTTCTACTTATCTGGCGCCCCCAAGGTTGCGAGAAAGGGTGTAGTAAAAGCTGAATTTTAATCATCTAAATAAAGAGACGTGCTGTAACCCTTTGATGAAGAGATGAAACAACAAAATGGACGGGGTAATTTAATAAAATGTACACGACGTTTCAGCTGCTTCCTGGGAATTTGAGAGGAATGTCAAATTTAAGGTAAAATATTTGTTTATTTCTTAAAATTTGTGTATTGATGAGACGGAAACGTGCTATAAAAAACAAAATGGAATATGCGAAAGGTTTGGAAATCTCGAACAAAAGAAGTCGATTATTAATTAATTAATTAATTAATTATGCAAATGTTGCTGGTTTCAAAGATACAGGGCCTTCAATGTTTCAATTTTAATTTGAAATTTCTCAATAATTTTGAACACTGTCAGAGTATGAACAAAAAAATTGGTGCTATTATGTTTTTTGGCATGACAAATAAGAATGTTCAACTAATTTTGGCCGTTACTTGTATAGGACGTCAGTTTTGCTCTATTCCTTTGATTGATTTTTCCCAGATTTTTCTTCGTAATGTAACCTGAGGGGTTATTTCTTTAATTATCTAATTTTATTAATTATCTATTTAATGCTCGAAAGAGTTACTATTCAATTCTCGAAAGAGTGACTATTCAATTCTCGAAAGAGTGACTACTTAATTCTCGAAAGGGAGTTTATTTAGTTATCGTAATACTTTAATTAACACGTGGGAACTTAGAAATGTTGTATGTTCAGAAAATTACTTCCAAGCACCGTTTCATTGCTTACGTGGGATGTAATCCAGTGACTGGCTATACAGGGTAGTACTGAAGTTGGAGAAGCAAAGGAAACACAAAACATCCAGGAAGGGTTTTATTAACAATAAACAAAACAAACAATCAAAATAAAAACACAACGGCTCGACGACATTATTAATTAATTGATTCAATCGCGACAGCGTACCGAGATTCAGGGAATGCGCACGCTATACAAAATTTGGAAAAACTATCAAAATTAATTAATTAGCCGAGACTTTAAGGTTAATAATTAGTCTGCTCAATGTGAAACTTAAGAACGAACTGCCTTTTTCGAAGTCTCTCCTGAATTCCACACTTCGCTTCACCACGCCCATTTCTTGGGTCTAGAAGTTTCCGTTCTTATTTTATTGGCGGGGACCTGAATATCGGGATGCTTTAATAATTATCTAATTGACTGAATTTACATTTATAACAATAATTATATAACTTACTAGTAACCCTAACCTTCCCCTATGACTCCGCGTAGCAATTACGGGACGGATTAGTCGATCTCATTTAATCTACTCTTATAGCTTGGAAAAATCCGTCAAAAAACCCAGCTGCTTAGGTATACTCTCTTTTCGAATTACTATCCATTTTACAACATAATTTAATTCTAAGGTGGAACCTCTACGGTCTTTCTCGCGGTTTCGCGCGTTGTTAAAAAGATGGGGTTCTACGCGGCGTCTGCCAGATGCACCAGATGACTACCATATGGCCCTGACTCTAAGCGAACTTGTTACAAATATTGATAAATTTCGTGAAGCCTTCCCCGAAGGACGGTCTTGTCGACCTACTACTTGAAAGCCCTCAACTTTCGATAATTTGTGTTGACAAGAGTATTTTACTTTTTGCCCATCCGTTCTGGGAACTAATAAATAAATGACTGCGCGTCCCGGCTTTTGTTACAGTAATTTTGAACACAGTTTCACGAGAAAATTCTCGACAATTACGATCAATTTAGCGCGAGAAAGTGCAAACTATCTTACTACATTTTTTTTACAATTTAAATGTATGGTTCGATTTTTTATTTGCAAACTACTAGACGATTTTCCGCTAAAAAAGCTTCCAAGAATTTTAGTACCCGATATTAAGAGATATATCCCGCGTACCTACTCATTATTAATTCATTTTCAAGCACGTAATTGGATATAAACTATTGAATGTGACCACACAAAGGCCGAGTTCTTTGAAAATCGATACAATGCACGGACTCTGAACCAAATTATTCAAACCTTGTTTTCAGCACGTACATCTCGATTAATAGATCTTAGATACGAGAAGAATAGTCTGCGATTTGTCTGGTTTCGGGAGCAATTTTCAAATGAATAATTGATGCGGTGTCTAAGATACCTACTAGTTAAGGCCAGTGTTTCAGTTCCCGGGTACAACCGTGTGCAATTTGAAATTTAACAGTTACACAGGGAATTTAACAGACCCGAAATTGTAGATTGTTTTCAGGGCGAGAGCGAAAATTAAGGGTAGTTTTCTCTTAAAAAATGGGGAAAAGTTGGTTTGGAGAAGCCATTTTTTGCATTCTTTCACTAACGCTGTCAGAGCAGAGCATATTACCGATTCCGAATTTTTGGAAAAGGCCTTAGGGTCACCATTAATAGAAATCATGTTCAGTTCAATAACTCCTCAAAGAAGGCAACCATTTCAATACGGGCGTTTTTTAATGAGGTCAATTTCTACAGAACTCTTATAGGCGCAGCTTGGAGTGTATTAGGACGAAAACCTGAGTATCCTGCAGCATATTAACCAGGGATAGACACCTGACAAGTGCACTAGAACGATTACAATTTTTGTTTTTGTATTTTATACAGATATTATTGCATTTATTTTAAATTTATTTAAAACTTTCAATAAAACTCACAATTTTTTACAAATCAACTGAGACAAAAATTGTTCATAGAAAATTAACGAGTTCTGTGCTCCCACAACTCTCGTAACTCATACCGTCCAGGAGTTTCTAAGCCTGCGATAAAGATCCTGAGGCATAAACAGCTCTTAAAGTTTTGAACCAATAGCATTTCGAAGTGTGTAAGTGCGTTTTAGGTACAAATATTACAGCGCAGACCGTTATCCCAAGGTCAAGCAATTCGTCATCAATAGAGGAAGAGCAACAATGTCAGCGTACTATAACCCAAGCACACGTTGCTATTGTCGTGAAGAAGGACATTTTTACATTTAATAATGTATATTATGTTTTTTGTGCGCACTCCTCCAGGCAGCTTCAGTTTTATTATGGTTTTCATAGTGTCCCTGTAAAGGTGGTTTATTGTCTTCCATGTGTTTAAAATGGTCTAATGTACAGCAATTTATATTATTTACTATTTATTGGATATTGACAAAATGCAGTAGCAACTTCTTCCTAGTGTGTAAAAGTAGTCAAATGCTGCTGGGAATATGCGACCGAATCTTCAAAGAGGTAAAGGTCGTATAAAAGGAAGGAAAAGTTTTCGACAAGTGCCTGGAGTGGCCCTATCAACATTGTGGCGTATGTTACACGAGGCTCAAATGTAACCTTATAAACGGAATCGTTTTCAGCGCCCTTTTTAATGTTTGGAGAGGGATTGTCGATGATCGCTTATTTGGAACATACAAATGACCAGATTGAATGGATAGTTTTCAGTATTTAGAACTGCGAAAAGAAATAACATTTGTCTTAGTTCATCAGAACTGGATCAATTGTGCCTAAATATGTGCCAAACGACTGACAAAATTTTGAACAGTGTTGTAACATCTCGTATTAATCTTTTCTTGATTAAAATACCAAGTGACATTTACTGATTACCTACGTTTGATAATAGTAGGATAAAGAACAATAAATGGATCCACCAAAATAAAATAAATAGCTGTGATAAAACTCAACTTATTTATTATTTCGTTTAACTATTTTTTTATCCGATTCTTCTGTGATGTTTTCGTTGTGTTAAGTTATTCCTCTTTACTCCTTCCCGTACTTAACCCTCAAAGATCACCACAATGTTTCCTTTTAAAACCCAAACAGTAGAGCCGTACCGAGCTGGCCTCAGTCTGTTATTGTCGGCCAAACTAGAGATTCTGAAAAGTCCGATCGGTGCGAATTAATAATAATAATAATAATAATAATAATAATAATAATAATAATAATAATAATAATAATAATAATAATAATAATAATAATAATAATAATAATAATAATAATGTCTTTATTTTTGAAAATTGTACAAGGCAAAATACAATTTCACGTACATAAGGCGAAGTCTAGCCAATGGCTACTCTACTTTGCTACTACTCTAATTTGCACTAGTGTGACTTTAGTGTGGGCAAAAGTGTGGCTAAATTTATATTATATTAATCTAAAAATAATGTGAATTGAAATGCAAATTTCGATTTTTTTTCACTTCACGTTACGTATATTTGTCAATATTTATGACTAACATTGTTTAAATTATTATTTTTATACAAGAGAGTGCAAATTAAACATCAATTTACAGAAAGGGAGTAAAAAATCACTACTTGGAAATCCTTATATTCGAGATACCGGGAAAAATCGTAATAGCATTTTATCAATCTTTTTCTTAAAAATTTAGACTTTGAACCTCAAAATCCTTTTTTCATTTTTTCTCTAGCCATTATTTATAAAAAAAATACAAATATAGAAAAATAATTTTTCTAAAAATGTCTTTTCAATACAATTTTTATTAACAAATAGATTTTTTTCAAAACTAATCAATCGATTTCTCGGAAAATATCCCAGTTTCGATATAAATACGTTATACTGTAGTTAACAAGTAAAGAAGACATAAAGGTTCAAAGTAGGCAAAATCCCAATTCACACTAGCGTGACCTTTGAGGTTAATCTTGTCCCTCCAATTCATAATTCCCATTTTTCATTACCTGATCTTGCTCTCTAATTTTTGATGTGCCCTTTGGTCTAGCCCTTAAGTCTGGTATTTTTCGAATAAGGTTATCGTGTTCCTTTGTATACATATACATGCTTTAATACATCTCGTAATGCCTTTTTCCAACCATTAATTCCCTTATTTCATAATTTATAAACGTTTTAAATTCGTCTTGTATTTTCTTTTGTCTAAAAATGTTTCTTAAGATATTTTCTTCCGGTATTCTTAGTTTTTTTTAATCCATGTTTACTAAACATTGTTTAAGCTGAATATTTTAATACTGGTCTGATTGTCGCCTCATATATTTTTATCTTTGTTGTTTTCCATAAGTACATTTCTATAGGCCGACCAATACAGCGAAAAAAGGCTGGTTTTACACTTAAATATTACAGCACATTTCATGTATTGTAGTGGGGGAAGCAGCGAGCGGAGGACTCTGGCTCGAGCGTACTTTCGATCGTTTCGGGCGACTTTCAAGGGCATTTTTAACATACTTGTCATCTACTTTCAGATACCGTTTTCAGAATTTAAATCGGACCATTTCTGATAAATCGTCACGCTGTGCAAAAAAAAACCTAATTTGTTTATAATGCAATCCTGCAAAAACCGCATCGGACAGAAACCATCTTGCGCACGATTAAATTACATCTTATTATCTGTCATTTCCGCAATATTGTTTTTCCAGCTTCAAATTTGACGAAGTTATGAATTTTTGTAAAAAGGTCTACCTACTTTAGAAGTTTTCCCGGATTTTCTCTGTAAAAAATGAGCCGATTGGCTCGCACAAAAAAAACATTTTATAGGTTTTTTTATTCTCTACAAAAGTCCTATTGAGAGTGGAATCCATCATTATTTTTCAATATATTATAAAAAAACAAAACAATGTCATTTTTTGCAGTTTTTATTGTTTACTAAGTATTTTTCAAAAGGTAATACATGAAATTTGTTGTAATATTTAAGTGTGCCAAAAAATTTCTATTGGTTGGACTACATTTTGACAGACTATGATAGTGTAGATATCTACATATTTTTTTAAACAATGACATTTCTAAGAATTCATTACATTTTTTTTGGAATCACTCAAGTAAAAAGTGTACTAGAAGCAGACCGAAACAAGGATTTTTAGTAGATATCAGCTACTATACCTACTACTTCTACTTGTTAATTATTATCGTTCATTGTCATTATTCTCACAAGAATCAGCAGACAGGTGTTAATGTGAAGGATCCAAAACTTGTACCGAACCTTGAGTACAACTTTTAAACTAAAATTCCAGAAGCTAAAACTAAGATTTTTTTTGTGATTTCATATGGAACGTAAATAAAGAAGTCAATGGTCTGCCAAACCAGAACTAGTTTTTTTGGGAAAATATACATATATTAGGTTGAAGAATGAAAATATCTAACAATTATAAAAACATCAGATAATAAATTATTAACAAATTAGTATCATAAACCGACTTTTTCTGAAAGATTTTTGAACTATTACTCCTGTCATAGTTTTAAACAAAAGGTAAATATAATTTACAATTTAAAACACAGAGCTTTAAAATTATTTAGTGAACAATTCCGTGAACAAAATTTAAACTACATTCAATTAATTTTGTTAAAGAATAATTTTCCAATTTCATTGATTAATAAGGTTGTCAGAGTAGGACAAAATGAAAACAGACGTGCTAACGTAGCTCAACAACAATATTATAAAATACCCTATATACCTAAACTTTCAGAAAAGCTAGGTAAGGTGTTGGTCTCAGAAAATAACCAAAAGATAGCTTTTAAGAATGAAAATACTATTGGTAGCAGATTTTATAGTAAATTAAAAACTAAGACTCCTTTCAAATTAAAATCTAATGTGGTTTATAAAATACCTTGTGGAAACTGTAAAAAAAGTTATATTGGTCAAACGGGTAGATATATAAATACACGTATTTCAGAACATGAAAGAGATTTAAAAAAACCAAATAATTTACATCCAACGGCACTTGTAGAACATTCAAAAGAATTCAATCACCATTTTGAATTTGACAAAACTGAACTGCTTGGGCATCAACCTATTCTTTCAAAAAGGTTACTCGAGGAAATGATTTTTATTAAAAAAATTAATAGTGTTAATACGAAGAAGGATATAGATAATTTAAACTTGGTTTATTATAATTTAATTGATAAAATTCTCTTGTAAAAATAAAAGGGAAAAAGAAAAAGAAAAAAGTAAGAGGAAAAAGAAGCATGATATCTACACACATTAGAATCAACGTATTTTTCTACTGTCATTCTGCTGAATAGTACCTAAGACGTTACAACAATTTTTACTGTGAAAGAAAACCGCATTGAAATTGTTCCATGAATTATAAATACACATATAAGTATCTAGATATCATCTTCTTAATATTTAGAACTGTTAAGTTGGACAAAAGACACTTCAAATTTCGGTGAGTGAATAATACCTATGTTATTTTTAGAGCTGTTTTAAAAATTTTTCTTTTTCGTGTTTTATGGTAATTGTGACAGGAACAATTTTTTACAATTTTTTAGAATTATTGTAAATGTATTTGTATATATATATATTTTTTATTTTCATACCTTAACGAATTTTATTAAAAACATTGTTTGTATTTTAGAGCCCTGAGGTTGGTGTAAAATAACAACGAAACGTTGGCAATGATTTAAAATATAGTGTTCTTTTATTTATTGATCTTTATCCCACTAAAACCTTGACTTGGATAACTAATCAAGATCGCAAAATAGTGGAAACATAATTGAAGAAATAAGGTTTTAAGTAGGTACATAGTTATTTGAAATTATTACAGTGACTAACACAACAAAAAGCCTTAAAAACTGTATTTTTAACAACACGTAGTTAAAAAGATGAGTAGCACTTATAAAACACGTTGCACGTTGTGCTTACTGTCAAATAAAACCACATTTAAGCAGTAAGTAATAATTTTACACCATATCGAAGTAATACTTTTCGTAAAAAGTGAAACAACGTTTCTCTTTCAATTAGAAAATTTATTTTCCCTAAAGAGCGCTTGCAGGAAGTATCTCGAAGATATTTTCGAGGGATAGAATTTTATGCTGGAATAATGCTATTTCCTCCTCAATTACTAAACACGCGACGCGATGAAATGAGATCTTTTTTTTGTAACCTTATTTAGTTAGCTCCGAAGAAAAATGAGAAAATAAACTATGCCTGAAAGATTAACGAGCGAAATCCATAAATATTTTATATTGGATCCGACGGAAGGCTTTATTTTTACGAGAATGAGGTGCTTACAAATTTTATTAAACTTCCAGACAAACTTTTCTTTTTGCGTAAATAGATACAAATTAATTGCATAAAGCAGATGATTCCACATTAACATGAATATGATGAAAATATACGAACTCCGACAGCAAATTTCAAGAAACTTTTTTAAAAGTTTTTAAAAGTAATTTTATCTGAGAAAAATTGAAATAATAACGAATGAATAAAAATAACTTCAGTCATTTATTTTTGTTGTGCATGTTGTATTTTTTAAAATTCTTGCTAGCAACCTTAAATCGAACCACTTATAAAAAAAAGTTAAAAGGATGTTCAGATCCTGTCCGCACTGTATATTCTCATTTCCCAATTGCATCTTTCCGCAAATTACTCCGGGAGAAATTTTACACATAGAACATTTTACCTTCAAAAGCAAGCATCTAGAGAGCTCTTACCTCCAGTTTAATTGAAAACTAATGCCAACAAGTCATAAACAATTTCAAAAGAGATCGTGTCCGCGAGGCAATTGCGAGGACGACAGTGAAATATAGAAAATAAATTTAATACATCTTGGCAAGACCTGCAAACTGAAATTGGATTGCTTTCTATTAAAGTCTATTTCACAGTTTCATATCGTCTAGTACTTTTCCATTAAGTGATAGAAAAATTTGGAGGAGCAATTTCTATGTTTTTCATAAGAGTTTTGTATTTAAAAGTTATATTCCTCCTCCGCAAAGTTTTTTAAAGTATATTTACATTTAAATACCGCTTGGCTCAATGCCCTTAGCAAATATTCAATACTTTGTTACTGAAGTCAGAACAGAGAATATACAGGGTGTCTCACGGTGACGGCCCATTAGAATTATTTCAGAGATTACTTCGATTTGAATTTTGAAAATTTGGGATACCGGGTTTTCGGGCATGCCCTACTCAACTAAAATAATGGTGTCCACGTACCACTTCCGGTTATACCGGAAGTCGCCATCAACTTGCTTATTTTAAATGGAACAACCTATATGTTATTGCAATTTTGGATTCTACGTGTTACTTTAGATGGACTTTTATGAAGTTTCCCTATTCCTCAAATTAACCGTTTTCGAGATATTTAATTTTTTTCAAAACAATGGAGAGAAACAGTGACTAGCTTCAATCCATGTGTATTTTATAGTAAGAAAGATAAAGCAACAATATTTATAGGGAGGATAGCTATAACCCTAAGCTTCCCATCGATACTTTCAAGTGGCTGAAATAATTCTAATGGGCAGTTACCGTGAGACACTCTGTATGTATAACCAGAATGTGCAACTATTTCGATTTTTTTTTTTTGATAATTTGTTTTAGAACAGAAGTCAACAACTCATATTGATTAAGCAGATAATGAATAAGGGTTACTTTATTTAATTGGATATTTGTGTCACTGTATGGGAATTATCCAAATTCTTGGGACTAATATTCCCAAAAAGAGTCTGACATAAATTTATCAGGTTTTCGTAGTCAGATGAGCTTTATAACGGGCCACTCAAATTGTCGAAAATATGTAAGTACCGCGTGTTTGCCAAAATTTTGTTCAGTAAACAACTACACGTAAAAATTAGGAAAAATTCCGTAGAATTCAATGAACTACTTTACCCCAGCTTAATGTTAGGGCGTCCAAAGTTCGCAAAACACAGTCTTTTTAATTTAAAAAAAAACTAAACATTTTAGAAAAAAATTTTGTTTTTCTAAAAAAAAACCATTTTTTTTTCCAAGTTTCAACAAATCATACAGTAATGCACTTACGTGACCCATCATGGGTTTTAAATTTTCTCTAAGAGTTGCACTTTCCTGTGCAAATTGTGCGCGTATTGCAAAATAATAGGAAATACGCGAAAAATCTGCCGAAACATTGACTTCTTTTTTTGGGTAGAAAAATTTAGATCTTTTTCTTATCGTTATTCGTTAAAGGTTCTTCACAGATTGAGTTACAAAATAATTATCACTAGGAAAATTGTCAGTTCACAAATAATTAAAGCGGTTTTTATAATTAACTATAAAGCGTACGCACTCACAGTGAGATTTTAGGGAGAATGTCCATTCAGTCCAGAAATACCCAATCGCATAAAAATAAATAGTAATAGACAATTAGTGAAGGCCTATCTTTCTGGTAATTGCTGTAAATAGTACCTGAATATCGAGCTGAGTATATTTCTTACCTGAAAAGAAAAAATAAATATATTAGTAAAATAAAAATATGTAATTTATATGGTATACATTTATTATATTTGATTTTAGGTAAAAGTATTGAAATAAAGGTGCCTTCTGGGCCTTTTGTACCTTAAAGGAAATAAAATGTTCATATAAACATATTCATAAAGTCAATAAATTATTTTCCTTTACATCATAAAATTTTTATTATTTCATAAAATTTTTCTTGGATAGGAAGAACAACTATTGGTTTCATGTCTGTGTAATGTTATATTCAAAATAATCATAAAAACTTCGCTGGCAGGCAATTTTGTTACAAAAAATACTATTTTATGTCTTTTAGAGCTTTCCAATAATAATAAATCATACACTTTTAAAACACATTTCTTCGTATAAACCATATTCAGCCTTATTTTCCTAGAACGATTGCGTTTTAAATGTCAAAAAAAATCAATGGTGAAAAATTGTATATTTTTATAATAGGATTATTCGCGAGGTGAAGTGTAGACACTTTTAATCCGAATAAAATATGCTATTTTTTCGCCAACCGAAACCCCCCATTTAATTATTAATTTGTGTTTTGAAATTATTCAAACCAAATGGATAGATACTTTGTCAAACATTAGTCGCCATTCCTAATTGAATTAATTTGTGATTGTGTGTGGTTTAATTTGCTGAAAACTCTGTAAAATTGGAATCTAATGAAGATTTAGATGTACCAGAGGGAATACTGGAGTGTGCGAATAGCTTACTTTCAATCATCTCCCAAAGAAATCTCGTGAAATTTATGAATGTGTCTACCAACGTTTTGTGGGTTGGTGCAAAGAAAAAACATTAAATTCTATTAACAAGATGTATTAATGGTGTGCACCTGATAATTTATATTTAACGATAAAGGTAAACGCTTTAAAAATAAAAAAACTAAATTTTTAAAAGCTTCTTTATAGGTCGTCCTAATATTGGGGGTGCAGGCACATGCCGTTCTGATGAATTAGTCAATTGGTAATGCTGAAGATATGAAATCCACCTTAATTATAAAAAATCCCAATACCAAACCCAAGAGACCACGCTCTTACTGTGTTGGCAGACAATTATTAAAGTTTTTATCGAAAATAATGTTGCTTTACGTCCACCCGGATTGGCAGTACGTCGATTCTCAGATATGTTAGTGGAAAGTGTCATTGAATGGTGGTCGATATTCATAAAATCAGTGACGTCTCGCAAGAAGTGGCAAAATTTTTTAAGCTGGACAACTGGAGAGAGTCGACACGCATTACGACGAACGTCTGCTACCCTTTTAGATGACGGCGGTTGTGACCTCACTTGTCTTAAAAGACAAGGAGGATGGAGATCGAGCACTATGGCGGAAGGTTACATTGAAGACTCACTTTTGAGTAAAGAAAATATTGCGAAAAAATACTAAAAGCACCGTTGTCATTTTTGATTTCAGAACATCTGGAAATAATATAACTATTAATGAAAACGTGTTGTACTGCTTTGAGAATTGCTCCAAGAATAAGGGTAGTGTCAGTTTCAGTGGTTTATTTAACTTTAATACTGGTTCAAACTGTATATTTGATATCAATGTGGATAAACAAAAAAAATGTAAATATTGTTGAATAAACTATTATAAATTAAAACTTGATTAACACTTTTAATCTAAGGATTGAAAGTGTCAATTTTAGAGACTTCTGACAGTCAAAAATTGTCATAGTTTTGTGACGGTTATAGAAAAAAATGATTTTCATAGTTACGTAAGCAAATAATATGAAAATTTAAGCTTAAGTGAACGAGGTATTTTTAACACTGAACTTTTTTCCTGGCTTTCCCGAAATTTATTCAAACTCTTTCAGATTTCTGGCGATCTGCATTACTTAAAACTTGTTATTTCAATGTTTAGCTATTTTATTATAATGTGTCACTATAATTCGTTATTTCATAAAACTTCATTAGCATAATTCTTATTGCTGCGCATTTCATTTTCTTTACGTGTTATAATAATTCAGTTTTATTTGATGTGCACCAGAGCCTCTAATATTTTCGGTTAATTTATTGTATGTCATCGAAACATAAATATAGATATTACACCTCAAGATTTCCGGCAAGTCCTCTTACAACATAACCTAACTTATTTTGAAACAGAAATAATTATTCTTAGATTATTCAAACATTTGCAATGTCAAGCGTTCAAATTTAATGGATTTGCTGACTATTCGATACTAGTTTATTTAATCTTATAACGTACGAACCTTAAACTAGATTAATTTAACATTCTCTTTAAGCATGGAGCAACTAAACCACATTTCCAAATAAGGTGACACACAGCTTAAACAAAGCAGCCTCTGCCTTCTAATACGAGAAATTTCATCTAAATTACCAAGTTCATAACGTGAGACTCATGTTTTATGCACGGCAGGAGAATATTAGATGCTTTATAAAGAGGTTTTGGTAACAAATTTTATTTTTATGGCTAGTTAGTTGTTACGATACTGACGTTAGAAGGGTTATTTTTCATTGTATCTTTAGTACATATACGATAAAAAAAGTAATGTATCAGTTATAAACTATATAACGATGCAAAACAATTTTGTTACAAAGTCAGTGAAAATGAGGGTAAACTGGGGTTATTTCCGAACATAATGTTTAGAAAACAATTTTTTTTTTATTATACACATTAAATATGCGTTCGGGCCGCATATTTAATATGTGAATTATGTGTGTCATAAAAATTTTATGTAGAATTACACACAGATCATTGGTTAACTCGACGCCACTGTAGGTAATGTAAAATTACATTATACAAGAAAATTTACATTAAGCATGCAATTTCGTACTTTCGGTGTGACTTGCCCACAATGTACATTTATATTACCGATATACAGCGCTATCCGAAAAGTTTGCACCTTATGGGAAAAAGCTTTATACACTGTGTCCACCTAGTGCGCGTAAGTCCAATATCTAGGTTAATAAAAGATATAACTTATTTTTTTTCTACAGAGTTATCTACTTTCCCGAGCTGCACAAAATGAAAATATATTTGCATATACAGGATGTTCAGTTTTTCCTGGGCAGGTACCAACTTAATGTTTTTAAATGGAAGCCTATATTTTTTATGGCATTATAGAATTCTACGTGAAAAATTAACGGGACTTTGTGTTATGATCCCTATTAAAAATATTGATAGTTTTCGAGATAATCGACTTTTCATTTTTTTTCTTATGTTTCGTCAATTCAAGTAGTTGACATAATCATGATTGTATGACAGCTAGAAATAATTTTTTTTTCAGGAACTGTAGAGTGAAGATGGCTCCTTTAAAAAACGTATCAAAAGTTAACCTGCTATATACAGGGGGCAAAAAAATCGTGCCAAACCTGATAATTTAAAATTTGAAAAATCTCGACTTTTTCAAATAGAACACCCTGTGTTTTATGATTTCATTAGATGCCTTTCTGTAGACCCTACAATATTTTAATAGCTTTCCCTATACCTAAGTTGCGTAGTTTTTGCAAAAAAACATTTTTATGTAAAATACCGGATTTGCGCCCGTTCCTTTGTCGGAAAAAATATTGTAAGGGTATTTATTTTAAGTTAGCTTGCGACTATGAGTATTCTTTTTTCAAAATTCTATTCATCCAAATTTTTTAATTTCCAATTTCACTAATAACTTTCCTAATTACTGTAACAGTGCTTGATTTTCAATATGATACGGATGAAACTTCTTCAATATTTTATTTGTCAAGCCTTTGAAAACTCCAAGGTTACTACTAATTTCCTGGCACTAGTATTTAGACAGTAGACGCCACAACTAAATATTATCGTTGTTACTTTCATGTCTCCTGGTAGTTTTCTCATAATTCGCATTTGTTGTTCATTCAAACCTTTCCTTCACATTTTCAAAACAGTGGGAATCTCTGTAAATTTGGATTAATTGGTTTGTAAATACGTGCTGCTAGCAAACATTTTCATATTTTGCTAATTCTTAATCACTTGTAGCGATTTTATGGTTCTTTGATTTTATTTACAAATAAATGGTAACTTTCCATAAAGACTTATTTATTAAACTCAAATATCAAATTTTTTCGGCAAATCCGGTACCTTTATTACATAAAGATGGTTTCTTTGAAAAAACTACGCAACTTAGGTATAGGGAAAGCTATTAAAAAATTGTAGGGTCTACATAAAGGCATCTAATCAAATCATAAAACACAGGGTGTATGGGTTCTTTGTGTGTGTGTGTGTGATTTAAACTCGTGTAACTTCCAAAAAAAACAAACTTTATTCTTCGATCTAGCGTACATCTACTCTCCACTGCTGCTTTACGAATACTAATAGCTGTCTCGCTCTCTCTCTACCGCGTGCATACCACCAGTGGTGGGGATCACCTCTGTGCGTTCAGGTCGAGCGATACAGTGTGTTGCATACATTTACATTATTAAATTAAAAATATACATACAACATCAAACATGCCGCGCCCCTTGAAAGGCTGGGCTTTCAACATAAATGAAATAAAGATAAATTCAACTAAATATTCATACATTAGGCAACATAACAAATATGTCAAATAACAGTTTTCATTAATAAGACATTCATCAAGCAGATTCGATGGGCAAAACACAAATACTTCTCACGGCACGTTTCACTACACCACTTGCGACCTTTATAGTGACGACGCGCACTACACTATCGGTTCCAGGATGTGTTTGGAGTATCCTACCCAACTTCCAATATAGCGGGGGAAGATTATCGTCTCGAAGAATTACCATCGCACCAACTTTGATGACATTAGATGTCCTGGATTTCCATTTAGAGCGTTGCTGTAGTGTGGAAATGTATTCACGTGACCAGCGTTTCCAAAAATGCTCCGCCATTTGCTGTAATCTTTTGTAGTGATCTAGTTTATTTGTTGCTATTTGCTCTACATCCTGTTCCGGCAAGGCGGTCATGCGATCACCGGTAATAAAATGTCCGGGGGTGAGGGCTAAAAGATCTTCAGGATCAGAGGACAATGGGGTTAACGGTCGGGAATTCAATACAGCTTCAATCTGCGTCAAAATCGTGTACAAATGCTCAAACGTTAAATGAGCATTACCTAAAATTCGTTTCATATGATATTTTGCTGACCTTACTGCAGCCTCCCATAACCCCCCGAAATGCGGGCTTCGAGGTGGTATAAAATGCCACTTTATTTTGTTTTGAGAAAACCAATTAACAAAGTTATTATTGATATTTGGATTGGATATGGTGTCTAAAATTTTAGCAATTTCATTAGCCGCTCCCACAAAATTCGTAGCATTATCGCTGTAAACATTGCGGCATATGCCTCTTCTCGCTATGAATCGTTTAAAGGCATTTAAAAACGATTGAGTGCTCAAATCACCTACGAGTTCCAGGTGGCTAGACTTGGTTGAAAAGCAAATAAATATGCACACGTAACATTTGACTAACCTTCTGTTACGAGTTTTGCCATCCTTTACCTGGAAAGGGCCAGCGAAATCGATACCAGTAGTATAAAAGGGTCGCGATGGGGTAATTCTCAATTTGGGCAAATCACCCATTTGAGGCTCGACTGGCGTTGGTGCAACACGGAAACAAGTGATACACTTGTGTATTACTTTTCTTACTGCATTTCTGCCATTAATAGGCCAAAATTTACATCTTAAACTAGCCAGTACAGCTTGAACACCTGAATGAAGCAGTCTTTCATGTTCTCGTCTAATAATCATGTCTGTCAATGAGTGTTTATAAGGAAGTAATATAGGGTGTTTCTGGTTATAAGGCAATTCTGACTTTACAAGTCTGCCTCCGACTCGCAGAATCCCATTGTCGTCGATAAATGGGTTCAAAGATAATATTGAGGAAGTGTTCGGTACCGTTTTTTTACCCCTTAAATTTCTAATTTCTAAACCGAATGAATGAGACTGCGCAACCTTTACAAGAGTTAATAATGATACATCGAGTTCATTTGTAGTCAAGTATCCGTACACCTTTGACGAGTTTGATTTGCAATTGTTGTAAAACCTTAAACAATATGCTACTACTCTTTGCATTTTCAATAAGGAAGAAAATCTGTCAAATATATGTTGATCTAAAATCGTAACTAATGATATGTTTTCGTTTTTACGTTTCTCCGGAATTTCACTAGCATTAATTGAACAAAGTGTTGGCCAATAAGTATTAGCCTTGGATAACCACTCGGGTCCTGACCACCAGATGTCTAAATTTTTGAGTTGTGTAGGAGTAGCGCCACGTGAAATAACATCAGCAGGGTTTTCCGCTGAATTAACAAACCGCCAATTATTTATGTCAGTTAACGTTTGAATTGTAGACACCCTATTGGCTACAAATGTTTTCCAAGTTGCAGGTTCCGCTTGTAACCATGCTAACACTATAGAGGAATCACACCAATAAAAGGTTTGAACAGGTATGGTTAATGAGCTAAGTACTCCTTTGGTTAATTGTGCGAGCAAAAGTGCTCCACATAATTCCAACCGTGGTATTGATAAAATTTTAAGTGGTGCCACGCGTGATTTGGCGCAAACTAATGAGGTATGAATTTGTCCGCCCTTACTGATACTTCTGAGATATATACATGCCCCATAGGCTGCTTCACTAGCGTCGGAAAAACCGTGTAGTTCAATTTGAACATAATCAGGACAAATTACATGTCTCGGAATCTGAATGTCATTGATGCTAAGTAAGTCTCTATAAAATTCTAACCAAATATTAGTTAATTCGTCAGGAACCGGATCGTCCCAGTCCGACCTTAATACCCATAATTTTTGTATAATGATTTTTCCCAAAATGACACATGGACCCACCAGGCCAAGCGGGTCGAATATTTTGGATATCACAGACAGTATGTTTCGCTTAGTTACGGGTTGACCCGTATCTTCTAAATTTATAGAATATTTAAGGCGATCGGATTTAGCATTCCATGCTAAGCCAAGGGCTCTTACGTTTTCGTTTTCTGAAAGTTGATAGTCTGATTGCTTGTTCGAATGAGATTCATCAATAATGCGCGTATCGTTTGACATAAACTTGCGTAATTGAAAACCGCCACTATCTAAAATATTGGTTATTCGTTCTTTGAGTTGAATGGTACTTTCTAATGTGTCTGATCCAGTAATAAGATCATCCATGTAGAAGTCTCTTAAGATAACTTGACACTCCTTTGGATAATTTGATATATTTTGATAGGCTAATTCATGCAGTGATCTTACGGCTAAAAAAGATGCTGAAGCTGTTCCGTAAGTAACCGTATTTAGCCGAAAATGATTTAGTTCACCGTCTGGGTTGAATCTATATACTATACGTTGAAAATCTCGTTCCGACTCAGTTATATTTATTTGCCGATACATTTTGCAAATGTCGCCAATGATTACAAAATTATGCGTACGAAACCTGAGAACGATTGAAAACAGGTCATCTTGTATTAGAGGCCCAATTTTGAGAAAGTCGTTCAGCGAATATCCCGTGGAAGTCTTTGCCGAAGCGTCAAAAACCACACGTAATTTAGTGGTTGTACTGGACTCTTTAAACACTCCGTGATGTGGCAAATAATATGGCGTGATTTCATTATGAATGTCTAACGGATTTTGAATTTTTGTCATGTGTCCTAGAGACTCGTATTCGGACATGAAATTATCATAAAGATTCCTTAGTTCAGAATTTTTCATAAGTCTGTTTTCAAGAGCGTAAAACCTTTTGATAGCGTTCTCCATTGAGTCGCCTAATTTCGAATAATTGTCGCGTAAGGGTAAACTAACCGTAAATCGACCGGTATCATCTCTCGTGTAAGTTTTTACAAAGTGTTCCTCGCATTCGCGTTGTTCACGTGTATATATTTTTTCTTGAGGACCTTCCTCAATTTGCCAAAACGTCTGTAGCTGTTCGCTCAGTTCACGATTTGATATTGAAAGATTACAAAGTATTTTTATTTCATGACAAGTCTGCGTAGTGTTACCGGAAATTAGCCAACCTAATTTCGATTTTTGAAAAATGAGTGAATTTTCGTTAGTTCTTATCCTGTCCTTTGCTAGCAATTCCCAAAAGATTCCAGCGCCGAGTAAAATGTCAATTGGTTTCGATTTATTAAACTCCGGGTCCGCTAAGTATAAGTTTGTGGGAATTTTCAATTCAGAAGCGTCAAAGGAGACAACCGGTACATTGTCAGTTATTTTATCCAACACTAAAAAGCTTAGCGATGTTGTGTAATTATTGAATGCAGATTTAATTGTTGCCATAGTTCTTTTTGAAACCGAAATTTGAGTTTGATGTATCCCTGAAATTGGCACATGAATATTGGAACCTAAAATTCTTAACCTTTTGAATAATGACTGTGTCATAAAATTTGACTGAGAACCGCAATCCAACAAAGCACGACATTTCACCGGGTTGCCATCAACATCTATCACGTATATATTTGCCGTACAAAGAATAGTGTGTTCAAGTTGTGGCTGTATACAGTGTGTAACAATTTGAGTGTCCGAAGCTGCCTTTGTGTGATTAGGGTCATGTGTACTTGTGTTTGAATGTATATCCACAGCAGATTGATTATTTGAGTTATGATTGGCCGTATCTGACTGCGTTTGAGCGTTTGTATTCGATTGATTTTGCCTATGTGTTGCACCTTGCGTATCAGTGTTGTTGTAATACGAATCGTTGTGTAAAAGCGTGTGGTGTTTTTTGTTACATTTTTTACAACTGCTAGAATTGCATTCTGCACTAAAATGATTTGGACGTAAGCAATTTGTACACAATCGTTTTTTTCTAGCTTCCCTTTGTCTATCCAAAACAGGTAATTTAGCGAACTGCTCACAGCTGTAATTAAAGTGCGAGCCTTTACAAAAAACGCATGAAACCCCTTGAGTCGAAATATGTACTAAATTCGTACTAGCTTTAGGTGTGAATTTTTGATTTTGTTTAATTGAGCTTGTGTGTAAGGTTTCTAGGAGTTGACATCTGTTTGACAAAAATGTCTCTAAATCGAGTAACTTGGGCATTTGCTTTGAGTTAGTGGATTCTTCCCACTCGCGTTTTGTTGTAGCGTCGAATTTGTTAGAGATAATGTGAATAAGTAGAGTGTCCCAAGTATCAATAGGTTGTCCAAGTGCTTTAAGTGAACGCAAATGCTTTAGAAAATTGTCTAATAAATTTCTCAATTGAATGTGCGACTCATATTTGATAACCGGTAAATCAAAAATAGCCTTTACGTGTGTATTAATTGTAACTCTTTTGTTTTCATACCGATCCGCTAATAAAGTCCAAGCTACGTCGTAATTACCGTCCGAAATTTCTACAGATTGTATAACCTGAGCCGCTTCGCCCTTTAAACAGGATTGAAGATAGTAAAACTTCTGCACTTTAGATAAAGTTGAATTTGAATGTATTAATCTGACAAACGCATCGTGAAATTGTAGCCAATGTTCGTAACCACCTGAAAACTCGGGTAATTTTAAAGTAGGCAATTTTACTTGTGAGATAACATTCGAGTCATTACTACTTACATTTGAGGCAGACGCATCATTGTTTACTACTACATCTTTTGCCATTAATTTTTTCGCTTTTGTGGATAGATAAAAAAATGTTTGTTCAAAATCTTCGCGTTCATTTATTTGATCGTCACTGTTATCTAAAAACTCTATATCCGATTGTACAGTATCAAAAACATTCCATAAAGAGTCGATTTTTTGTAACCTATTTTCTAGTTCAATGATTTTTTCCGAGCTACTTGTATCAAGATTTTCAATAAACGTGTTAAACCTAGTTAATTGACCTTTCAGTTGTCCACGGCGTGCAATAAGCTTTTTTAACTCAGACATGTTTGTTAAAAAATAATAAATGCTTAAAATTAAGTTGTTGGTATTATAATCGCAATAACCTTAAACAGATTGAAGCAGTGTGTTTGTGTAAAAAAAACGTAGGAAATAAAAAGGGATTGTGTGACTCACGACCTTGCCGCCTGTAACTGATAACCGGTGCCGGTGCCCTGGGTCCCGGTGCACGTGTAAGCAAGCGCCGCTTCTCTTCCGTCTAGGAGTCTGCGAAAACCTCGCTTCGTCGTTTTTTGTTTTCAAACTTGATGTTAAGACGATCAGGTTCTCGTTGGCTGAGTACGATTTTCCTTTTCCTTGTGTAGAATTATTAAACTGTGTGTAATTGCGAAGGGACTGTAAACTTCACAACCAAATATTATTGTTTTGTTAATGTTCTTGTTTAACCATCGGCTCGAATGGACCAAATTTATGTATGGGTTCTTTGTGTGTGTGTGTGTGATTTAAACTCGTGTAACTTCAAAAAAAAAAAAATAAACTTTATTCTTCGATCTAGCGTACATCTACTCTCCACTGCTGCTTTACGAATACTAATAGCTGTCTCGCTCTCTCTCTACCGCGTGCATACCACCAGTGGTGGGGATCACCTCTGTGCGTTCAGGTCGAGCGATACAGTGTGTTGCATACATTTACATTATTAAATTAAAAATATACATACAACATCAAACACAGGGTGTTCTATTTGAAAAAGTCGAGATTTTCAAATTTTAAATTATCAGATTTGACACGATTTTTTTTGCCCCCTGTATATCGCAGGTCAACTTTTGATACGTTTTTTAAGAGCCATCTTCACTCTACAGTTCCTGAAAAAAATTAATTTCTAGCTGTCATACAATCATAATTATGTCAACAATTAGAAGTGACGAAACAAGAAAAAAAAATGGAAAGTCGATTATCTCGAAAACTATCAATATTTTAATAGGGATCATAAAACAATGTCCCGTTAATTTTTCACGTAGAATTCGATAATGCCATAAAGTATAGGTTTCCATTAAAAAAAATAAGTTGGTACCTGCCCGGGAAAAACTGAACACCCTGCATATGCAAATATATTTTCATTTTGTGCAGCTCGGGAAAGTAGGCAACTCTGTAGAAAAAAAAAGAATTAAGTTATATCTTTTATTAACCTAGATATTGGACTTACGCGCACTAGGTGGACACTTCAAATCGACCCAAGAGTAAAGTACCCTTTACCCTAGGGAAAAGTATTTTAAAAAAAAAGTTATTTCACTCTAAAAGGTTAGCCCGAATATAAAGTTACAAATCATTATGTTGAAAAAGCGATTCCTGGCAATTTTGCAACTTTCCTTCGTACCATAATTCGACCGAGAACATCCATCACTAAAGTCACGTTTTTTAATACGCTTCTACAAGAAAAACATAATTCCTGAAAACAAGTTGAATCAGGTACTTACTAATAAGCTCTTATAAAAAATGGTGTACAAAATAAGAACAAATTTGGTGTAAACTTGATTTTATGTTCATGAATATAATAACTAAGTAAAATGGTAAATCTCGTATATACCACTTATTAAATTAATAGTTATAGTTCGTTATTCGTTCAAAAAATATTAACCCCGATTGCTATAAGGTGGAAACAATTTTTATTTTACAAAGCAATGTAAAAAAACAAATAAGAAATACAAAAAGAATACTGATATCATCAATAGTCAACTTTTTGACTACGGAAAACCCTACTTCTAGATGAACCATTGTAGATGATACTTCTTGATTAACATTAAATTAACATTGACATTTAAATTATTCTTGCACCAAATTTGTTCTTTGTTTATTTTATAACGCCCTTACTGATCAAACTTGTTTTTAGGAATTATAATGTTTATCTTGTAGAAGCGTACCAAAAAAAAACGTGACTTTAGTGATGGATGTCTTCGCCCGAATTATGGTACGAGGGAAAGTTGCAAAATTGTTAGGAATCGCTGTTTCAATACAATGAACTGAAACTTTATATTCGGATTAGATAAATAACTTTTCTTTATAATGTTCCTAGGGATGAAAATAAGGGTACTCCTGGGCCGATTTGCAGTTTTCGTCTGCCCCTCGTATATAACAAACGTTTTATGAAGTTCGATGGGTGCTATTTTAATTTGACGACTGACAATAGAAAAAATCGTGCCTAAAGAAAAACGACATATGTTAGTAGTATTAGAATAATTAGGTAAAGGAAAGTAAACGTATCCTTGTGCTCCAAGTAGTCGTTTGGGAAAAAGCTTGGAATTTCAAATAAAAAAACTTTTGACCAGGAATAAAACTTATTTCCCCTTATTATAGAAGCTTCAAAGCTTCTTTTAAATCAATCAAAAAACAGAATTTCTGAAAATTATGCAGTAGTGTTACGTGAAGGGAAAATAACAGTAAACAAATTTAAGAAAGTAAAATAAATACAATAACATAATTGGAATTTTATCTTTCCAGTAACGTGTATACGCATGAGCTATTAATGATGCTTTTCATGTGTCATGAAGACTTTCAATCATACCCGATAAAGAAGGAGAGAGGAGAATAATAGTAACTGAACACAAAGAGCAACTTCAATTTTGCCGCTACTCAGGAAATAAGAATGACACCTACACGAAATTTTCCAGCGGGTGCCAAGACAATTGGATTCGTAGAGAACACGCCTTTTCAGATCATCGTGATGGACATTTATGTATTATAACCGTAGTTTTCTAAAATTATACAAGTACACAAAAAAAGGTCGAACCGAAGAGACCCATATATTATTTCAGAAGGAAATCGATCCTGTAATCAAAATTCATGATGAATTTCGGAGAAAAGTGAAATTTTTGGGTGAAAACGTCCGAAAATGGGTCAAATTTTTTTCTCAATTTTGTCCAAATATATAATTTTCGCAGTATTTTGAGACGTGAACACGATGCCATTTGTAAAATTTACCCATGACCTCGATATTTCTCAGAAAATCCACTATTTGGGTGAAAACTTGCCCACATGCGGGTCAAAACAGATTTTTTCCTAAATTTTGTTCGTAAATAACAAACAGATTAAAATAATCCTCAGTACAATTTAAACGATCCCTAGGCATTTTTATTTAAATTTTCTGCAAAAACTATTACAAACAATCATTTGACAACTAACTTGACAAAGTCAAGTTATTTTAAATGTCTTTGGAGTGTTTCTGGTCATGATCAATTTGACACGAGCCATGACACGAGAAAAACTCTTCGAAAAATATAGAAAATTGCAAATATTTCTAAAATTAGTAACGGCAACCCTAACAATGCTTATATGGCTTGAAAGGAAATTTCAATCTGCTTATGACAGAGAGAAAAATGTAGGGTGTTCCAATTAAGTTAACAAAGTTGTATCTGTTTGAAGTTATCAAAATATAACAGCGAAAATGAAACATCTAGCTGTTAGCATACCATAATTTAGTGTTACCAAAAATTCACTTGATATCACGCTTCTGAAAAGAGTTACTAGTGTGGTGTATACGTTGTCCACCAAAATAATTATCACGCCAGGTAGAACTTTAATTCTTTATTAAATGACATGACTGATTGACACAAAAATTGAAATAATAAAGGTACTTAGTTACAACCACTTGACGTGCCGGTCAACTAGAGAATGTCTCCAGATTGCCTGCCTAAGGGTACGGTCGTTATTCTTTAAGATTTATGGCACGACAAGTGCTCCTGAGACAGGCAAATATGCTTCAATACAATTTCTTATTGGTAAATATTTTCTATGAACACAGAGGCGTACCAGGGAACGTGTGTCCCCACACTAGAATCACCGCTGACCGCATCTGACAATTTTTTTCTTTAAAAATTAATATCTCAAAATCTATAACTCCTAGGTATAGGGAATATTTAATAAAGTGACTCTTAAATTTTACGTAGAATCCGAAAATGCAAGAATATATAGGGTGATCCCTATAAAATAAGAAAGTTAATGTCGATTTCCGGTAAAACTGGATGAATCGTAAAGTTCTAAATATTTTAGTTGTGTTATGTTTCGTAAGTTGCCAAATTTTCAGATTTATTGGATCAGGATTTTCCGAGATATCGATAGTGGCGATTCCTGGTGGGACATCCTGTATATTATTTTGGCTAGTTTTCACAATAATGGATTTTCTGAGAAATGTAGAGGTCATGAGTAAATACTAATGGCACCTTGTTCAGCGCCTACGAAAATGATATGTTTCGACAAAATTTAGGAAAAAATCAATTTTGACCATATTTGGGCGTTTTCACCAAATAATTTCACTTTTCTCCAAAATTCATTGGCAAGTCATGCGTTTTGACTATAGGATCGTGTTTATAACATCGAATTCGTTGGTAAATGACATGCGGTTCTCTTGGGTTTGGACTTTCTTGATGTGCTTGTGTTATTTAATGTTAATGGATGTTTCTGCTTTCATATAATCTAATGTAGTAGCCCCCAACTAGTAACTGTCAAACATAAGGATCCAAATCTTCCCATCTGCAGCAGTCGGGAACTGTTGTGCAACCAGTAAATATTTGTACGTACTTAGTTGCCCTAGGAATGTTAATAGTTAGGACATGATATCAACAACGAATAAAATTCCTGCTTAAATTGTTTAATAAACCATTAAAGCATATTCCACGCACTCAACCACTCGTTGATGTTCGCCGCTCGACTATTCCCAACTACTAATGTCTGCATTAAGGCGGCTTTCCCGACTCCGAAAACTAATCTGGGGTTATTTAAGTGCGATTGAAGTACCTCTCGAACCGAAAGATAAATGTAAATGAGCATAGGTGCCCGCTATGCATTTCCAATTTAGCGGTTTCCGAAGTTGTTGATTGTCCCCTTAAATAAATAATTCGATTTCGATTGCAGTTGATGAGCCGGGCTGTCCGCGTGGTGCTGATTTGGTGGCTTTGTAATGGGTTTGTGTTTACCTTGCTATTTTTCGCTCCTGTTTCGAAATAAAAAAGCGTTAATGTTTCGTTACGTTCGACAAATTATAAAAGCCTACCCCAATTTCTGTTGATTTTCATTCAAGTTTGAAATTGGAAATATTTTGTATCAAAGAGTATACAGGCTGTTACAAATTCGCTTCTCACTACCTGGGAAATGGTAAGAGATACGAAGTAGCTTAAATGGGGTCAAAGTTGCCTAATCAGGGGACCAACATTATGCCTCTAAGAAATCAAGACTATCATGATTAGTTTTCGAAATATTTGAAAAAAACTGAAATTTTGGAAATTCGTTTTTGTTTAATTTTAGCTTTATTTGAGGTGATATTGAAAAAAGAAAAACACTTTCTCATGGCCACTTTTTGCCCTCTAACGAATGGCGTAATCAATTTATATGTAACGTTTCGTCTTTCCAGGACCATCATTAACTTCATTTTTTTAAATACGACCCTGGAAATTTTATTACATTTTTTGCAAGCCTTCATGACCTCCATTACTGCACTGCCTTAGCCCGAACCGGATTCAGACGTTTTGTCTCGAAAAATTCATCTTCAGTGTATTCGCTCCAAATTTATCTAAATTTTTTATTTAGATTTCTTTGTTTATTGAATTATCGTACATTGTAAGTGTCGTTAGATCGTGTGAAATCCATCTAGTTATTTAAACTATTACCACCATGCATGAAAATAAAACATTATTAGAGTTTTATGCCCGTGTCTATCTATTATTATTTCTAGACTTCTCGTGTGCTCAAAATTCAAACAAATTCCGATCTATTTTTTTCAGGATGTTTATACAAATACATCTGACATGCTCTTTCACAGTTGCAGTTACAGATATAATAAATTCCGATAATATTACGGTGACATTCATTTTTAACCTTTGCCAAAACAAAAATGAACATTTACTGAAATTTTTTAAAGTATAATATTCAGTTGGCGTTTTGGTTGTTCATATGCATTTTTAAGAATTAAATTGTAATAATGTTTTAATTAATGCAACAACTTATTGAGTTATGTATGACCAAGTAATGATATCTAATAGTTAATCATAATAAATGTTTTATTGTAACGCGTGGTAGTAATAGTTTAAATAACTAGATGGATTTCACAGGGTCTAACGACACTTACAGTGGACGATAATTAAATAAACAAAGAAATCTAAATAAAAAAATCGATAAATTTAGAACGGATGAACTGAATTTGGTTCGGGCTGAGGCAGTACAGTATTGGGGGTGACGAAGGCTTGCAAAAAATGTAATAAAATTTAAAAAAAATGAAGTTGATGATGGTCCTGGAAAGACGAAAAGTTACATATAAAAACTGATTATACGATCGATAGAGGGCAAAAAGTGGCGTGAGAAAGTGTTGTCCTTTTTTCAATATCACCTCAAACAAGGCTGATATGAAACAAAAACGGATTTGAAAAATTTCGGTTTTTTTTCAAATATTTCGAAAATTAATCATGTTAGCCTTGATTTTTTAGAGGCCTAATGTTGGTCCCTTGATTACACAACTTTGCTGCCATTTAAGCTATTTCGTAGCTCTTACCGTTTCCGAGATCCCTATAGTGAGAAGCGAATTTGTAACAGCCTGTATGTCAGATGGTGACCAAAAATTTGTGTAACAAACTCCGAGGAATTCTCGTCAAAATAAGAGAAAAGTATTGTCGTCATGATTCTGTAGTGGTAGAAACTTGTTTAATATGGTTGAGTAAATCTATAAAAATGGCTGAAAACTCCGAAATATGGTGGAAAAGCAATGTTTTGATAAACATTTGGACCAGATAAAACCTTAAAATTATGTACGTTAATGTATTGAACACTAGTCTTGTTGGTTTTCTGTAATCGCGTTATTTGACAATGAGACAAATATTTTGAAAGAAAAACCGAAAACTAAAAATAATTTTTATGTTTGTAACGTACTTTCGGACTCTTTTCGAACTATTTTCTCTAGACTCTCCTTTCAGTAACCAACACAAGTCACATTAACATCTGCCTTAGTATCTTGCTTCAATTTTACAGCCTGCACCTCGCTATAGTTACCTAAGTCTTCAGGAAAGCAGCTCTGGTCAGAATCCAAGAAATTAATTTTTGCACTTGACCACGGTGCCGAATTGATGCTCCTAGACTCTCAGCAACACTCTCATGAACTGTTTCGATGTTTTTTGTTGAACGACTTGTTGAAGGACGGCCATATTGTTTAAGATCACTAATTTCGTCACAGTTGATGAAGTTAAATCGCTATTCTGAGCGTATTTTGTACGAAAATGGCGAACTGTAGAAACTTTATTATTTTTAAAATATTGTTTAACAATGAAAACGTGTTGTTCTTTTGGGTAGCGCTCTATTTTTAATAACCTGAACGATGAGCTGTCTCGCTGTCCTTTTTTTTCGTTGGCAACACTTTACCGCAGAAAGTTTGGAACACTCGATATATGTAAAAATTCTAACTTTAACAGCTTCTTCTGATTATCTATAATCACAAAATCATTTTATAACATTTGTGCAATTTTTTTATTGATTGGTTAGAGATTAAATCTAGTAATACAAATTACAGCTCCACAAAAAAAAATTGTACATCGGACTAAACCACTCCTTATGTTTTTGAGGTCAAACCGAGAAAAATCCCCTATGGTGGAGCCAACCACTATATGTTTTTGGGGTCGCTAAGTCCGAATCCAAGGTCCGTTTGACCTTGTCAGGTCAGATTCCCTGTCATTTTAAGTTCAAATCGAGAAAAATTCCCTATATCGGGTTAATCAGTCTCCTTTCGGATCAGTTGTCATCGTTTCCAGTATCTTTCATGGTAGCAGGATTGTATAGGCTCTATTATAACCATCTTAGGAATGAGGCTTTTACTTAGATGATTGATGATTTTAATGGAGTTAGGCTTATCAGTGATGATATTTTATGTTCATTAATGTAGAGATATTCGGGCAGTCTACATGTGTAAAAACTTCAATACGTGCGAGTTATCAGAAAATGTATCATTAATGGAATGTGAATACTCATCCTTCACCATAGAATAAGAAACGAATATTACTATATTGTTGACATGTACCATATAACGCACTCAACTGTCTACCAAAATTCTCCCTCAACTTCAAGCACGGCAACTATCTAGAACCTTTCTTACCGCGAAGGATGAAAGTGTTAGTAACCAATAATGCTGTATAAAATTACAGTGCCGGATTTTCAAATGTGACTGCAAAAGATCATGCTAATGTGAAAACTCGTGAATGTTGAGAGTCTTTCGGTTCATTATAGATGAGCGAGGCAAAAATTGCTTTGTAAGACAAGCCAACTAATAGGCATCATAATTAAGTATCTTTCAAATAACATTGACCTTGATGCAACAAGATCAAATGGAGTCCTAATAAAGCGACCAAAAAACCTGGATTATTCCCACTAAACCCTATTTAAAAGTTACTCAGTTTAACCTCAAAATGACATTAATCTTGACTTTATAAGGACCCTGAACCTGACCCAATAAGGTCAAACAGACCTCGGATTTGGACTCAGCGACACCAAAAACATACAGGGTAGCCCATCGAAAACGTACCGCAAGACATTACAGGGTAGTAATGAACTTTTCGGCAAAATCCAAAAATAGGTAAAGTTTGCTTCTGAGGGGGACAACTTTTGGCGCAAAAAGCATAGCAAAATCTTCAACCCCCTAAGTGGGGGTGCCATCCCCCAAATTTTTTTAAATGGGAATGGGGGTCAAGTGGGGGGTCATTAGAAAGGGCTTTTAATTCTCTATACATCGATTCTTACTTTTTGAAAATCGATCCATTATTTTAGAAAATATGCAGCTTTGAAAATACGAACAATATTTTTGACGAGAAATGCGAAAATCGATTTAATTTTACTTCAAAACTTACGGTATTAGCTTGGTAAATTCCTTCAAAAGAATTCGCTGTTTTTTTTTTCTGATTTGCGAATTCTTTAGCCTGATTTTGGTGAGCAAAAAATTGTCCGCTTTTTGTTTCGTATTTAGATAGGCCACAAGAAGTTGCTAGATAACTGTCTTGTGACTTGTAGTTGAAGAGTACCAATACTGCCGAGTCTTTTAAATTGATTAATTATGGTGTACTCAATTCCAGAAAGAGTAGAAATTATTGAGCTTTTTTTCAAAAACAATGAATGCGGAAATCGGGTCGCCGAACTGTTCAACCAACGGCATCCTGAGAAACATGCGTCTGGAAAAATTGTTCGCGAATTGGTGGCCAAATTTCGCGAAACTGGCTCCGTTCATAACAAAAAGAGGCAGGTTGAAAATCCGGTACTAAATGAACCTACGGAAATAGCGGTATTGGGGCAAGTGGCAATGGATAGTACGCTGAGTACAATGCAATTGGCTACTGCGACAGGAGTGAGTCGTACAAGTGTCCAACGAATATTAAAAAAATACAAATTCCATCCTTATAAGATTCGGCTAGTGCAAGAGCTAAATGAAGACGATTTTGATCGTCGTTTGCAATTTTGCGAAATAATGACTGAACGAGCGATAAACGATAATTTCCTCTTTAATGTGTGTTTTTCGGACGAGTGTACGTTCTTCTTGAATGGTTTAGTGAATCGCCATAATTGTCGTTACTGGGCTGATACCAATCCAAGGATTTTCCATGAGACACACTCCCAACACCCCCAGAAGTTGAATGTATGGGCAGGTATTTTTGGAAATTCCATTGTAGGTCCTTTTTTCCTTCCTGGAAATTTGACAGGCGATATGTACTTGGATTTACTACAAAATGTCATCGACCCAGCTCTAACAAATATCATAGAGGACGACCCTGCTTACAATGAACACGAACTGATTTTCCAGCAAGACGGAGCTCCTCCACATTACTCGCTCAATGTGCGCAATTACCTAAATGAGACGTTTCCAGGACGCTGGATAGGACGAAGAGGTGCAATTGAGTGGCCCCCTCGGTCACCCGACTTAAATCCTTTAGATTTCTTTCTCTGGGGGCACATTAAAAGCAAAGTTTACAGCACTCCACCTGATACCTTGGAAGATCTGCGAGGACGAATCATTAATGTATGTCGCGAAGTAACACCGCAAGTGCTCCAGAATGTTCGACAACGGTTTGAAGACAACCTGTATCATTGTATGCAAGTTGGCGGACAACATTTTCAGCATTTACTTGACTAATACCGTAAGTTTTGAAGTAAAATTAAATCGATTTTCGCATTTCTCGTCAAAAATATTGTTCGTATTTTCAAAGCTGCAAATTTTCTAAAATAATGGATCGATTTTCAAAAAGTGAGAATCGATGTATAGAGAATTAAAAGCCCTTTCTTATGACCCCCCACTTGACCCTCATTCCCATTTGAAAAAAATTAGGGAATAGCACCCCCACTTAGGGGGTTGAAGATTTTGGTATGCTTTTTGAGGCAAAAGTTGTCCCCCTCAGAAACAAATTTGACCTGTTTTTGGATTTTGCCGAAAAATTCTTTACTACCCTGTAATGCCTTGCGGTACGTTTTCGATGGGCTACCCTGTATAATAACTACGGTTGCCCCCACCATAGGGGATTTTTCTCGATTTGACCTTGAAATGATTTTTAACCTGACCTAACAAGGTCAAACGGAACTCGGATTCGGGCTCAGCGACCTCGAAAACATAAGGATATAGTGGTCTAGTTCGATGCACAGAATTTTTTTTATGGGGCTATGTTATTATTGGAGTTCGTTTTTTCTATTCTTGATTTAAAATTTTCTGACTGACATTTTAGAAGCAATGTTAGTTTCTTGTAATTTTTTATTTATATTCTGGAAATGATTGTATTTAGTAATGTAAATTATTAGAGTTTTCTCTATTTTTTATTCAAAATTTTCTTGTATGTCGCTATTTATTCCTAAGTTAGAAACGCAAAATGAGATATACATTTTTCATGATCCACACGCGAGTCCGTATAATTTTTAATTTCCCAGTTTGAAACAGGGCACCCCAGGGGTGGCTGCGCGCCGCGCGGCTGCCAACCTGACGAAATATATAGGTAGATAAATTATATTTTCGCGCGTTCAAGTTTCAATTTGTACGTTTTACTCTTCCCCCAAGATAAATTATATGATGGGACAGTGTTATTTTTGGCCGGTGGACCACATTCATCTTCTTAACTTTCCTTGTCCGGCCCAAACGGAAGGTTACGTGAAACTTGGGGTAAGTGATTCATGAGGCTCTTGATGAGATGAAAATTTGGTGGTAGTCTTATGATAACGAGAATTTCTTCCTGGGATGTATTTCGTAAAGATGACCTTTTACAACAAATAGCTCTCCGTGATGTCAACTTAATACGAATGGAGTTTCTTGAATTATACAAGGTGGATCAAATCTTTACAAAAATTGCATGCACAACTTTAAAATGTGCTAAAATAATACACGTGCAAAAAATATATATAAAAAGAAAGTTTGTTATGAATAAATATTTTAATTATAATTTGACAGCTAGTGATGAGTAAATTGTTACATTAGGATTAAAAGTATTATTTTTGTAGCGTGAAAATTTTGGATTTGCGAGACGAAGCGAAACAGAAATCCCCCATTTAATTATTAATTTGTGCTTTGAAATTATTCAAACCTAATTTGGATAAAAAAGCAAAGGAGGTAAGTAGGATATATCGATGGTGTCATGCGTACTTTGTTAAACATTAGTCGCCATATTGCCAATTGAGTCCATTTGTGATTATGGTTCAATTTGCTGAAACCTCTGTAAAAATGGAATCTACTGAAGATTTCGGTCTACCTGAGGAGATACTGGAGTGTGCGAAATAGTCCAATCAATAGGTAGAACAGCTTACAAAAAATACCATCTGGAAACAAAAAATATGGTGATATAGGAAAGAAAATTCTAAGAAAGATAGTGTATTTTTCCTGTGGTGCATAAATGGCGAAGTTAACCTAAAAAATTCATAAAAGCCAAAAAATGTTTTTTCGGTAATAAAAAAAAACTTGAACTCTAATCGAAAAAAGTTAAATGAGAAAGTTGTAGCTATTAAAAAAACCTATCGATTCGTATTTTTAAATATATCGATTGCTATATTACTTTTCGAGATATATCGAAAAAACCGTCAAAAACTTGTTACTTGCTGTAAATGTAGCCCCGGGCAAGCAAAAAAGTACCTTTTTAAAAATTAAAAAATATTAACAATATTGGACCCCGCACGTTTCTTATGGGAAGTGGCCCTTGGTGAAATTTTCTGAAATTGATATATGTTATTGTATTCGAGATATAGGGGGTAGAAAGTGAGGCATAACCTCCAATGTAGAAATCGTCGGCCCTAGAATGACTTCTGGCTTTATGTTTGTGACGGACAGGGGGTTTTCGTGATTTCCAAATTCTAACCTAATGTCGGAAATGACAATTGTCACTTCATAAGTGACACCCGACCTTTTAAATGCATCAAAATCACTTAAAAAATACTGGTAGTACGCCCGGTCCAGCAGTGAGGTTAGATAGTACTTTCGCTAAGGGCAGTTCGTTGACCATGGAAAGGTCCGTTGACTTGTATGACGGTTTGCGGGGTATTTTGGTTCGCTCAAACCGAAAAAATGGTCGTAGACTGTAAATATGGTCAGTTTTTTTATTGGCCGTTTTTGTGATTTCTTTGCGGTTTTTCGTGTTTTTCTCTAATGAATCAACTTCCCTGGGCTAAATACTTCATACAAAAGTTATAGAGAATTCAATTCCGAACATTTTGGATTTTTTTCTCTAGCTACGTTTTTTTCGCGGGGAGGCTTAGAATGTTTTTAATCCGACATAATGTTCATAACAAAATCTCACTCCAAGAGGGTGCTCACATTGGGACACTAAAGTTGCCAAAATGAACTCGATTACATAATTCAAAACTTTCATGGAAAGTTTCCTGCCGTCATCCGCGAAAATCCGGGAGATCACTGAGGAAAACTGCAGAAAAAGTTAGGAATTACCCCCAGTGGGGTAACTTAGCTAAAGAAAAAAAAATCCAAAATGTTCGTAATTGAATTCTCTATAACTTTTATTTGAAGTATTTTGCCCAGAAAAGTCAATTTATTAGAGAAAAACACGAAAAACAGCAAAAATGGCCAAAAAACAGCCAATGAAAGCAATGGGACCACATTTGGACTCTAAGACCATTTTTTTCGGATACAGCGACCCAAAATACCCCGCATATCGTCATAAAAGTCAATGGACCTTTACATGGTCAACGAACTGCCCGCAGCCAAAGGACTATCCAACCTTACTACTGGAACGCGCGTACTACCAGTATTTTTTAAGTGATTTTGATGCATTTAAAAGGTCGGGTGTCACTCATGAAGTGACAATTGTCATTTCCGACATTAGGTTAGAATTAGGAAATCACGAAAACCCCCTGTCCGTCACAAACATAAAGCCAGAAGTCATTCTAGGGCCGACGATTTCTACATTGAAGGTTATGCCGAACTTCACTTTCTACTCCCTATATCTCGAAATCTGTCCATTATTACACTTTGTGCCCATGGAGACTTTTGATCAGGAGCTCGAATAGAATAACATATATCAATTTCAGAAAATTTCACCAAGGGCCACTTCCCATAAGAAACGTGCGTGGTCCTTTTTGAGTTACAACGATTTTTCGAAAAAAAAAGATCATTTCGAAGATCGGCTCTTTCTGCTCGACGAATAGTCGTAGAGAAACGAATTAGAGCTCATTTTTTTCCTTAAGAGCTATACTTTCATGGTAAAAAAGAGTGATAACGATTTTATTCATTTCAAGTCTCCAAAGATGATTTTGAAAAAAGTAAAAATTTTTTGGTTGCGTTTTTCTTGAATATGTTATTCGATTTTCATTTCTCGGTAATGTCTATTACAGGAATCGATTGCTGACATTTTTACGCGAATTTAAAAAAAAAACGTTGCTCTACGACCTTCTGGAGCCGAGATATCAAAAAATTCCACAATCCGCTATTTAAGTGCTACAACGTCCGTTCTTACAGAGATTGAAGTTGAAGACTTAGATTTGGTTTATACGCCATATTTTGGTTTATCTCGTCGAGCTACTCCAAATTAAGTACAAACGAATTTTTGTACGTGGTCCAGAAGAGATAATGAAGATTTTGAAAGTAATAGCGCTTTTGAAGGCGCGAATTCAGTTTTCGAAGCGGCCGAGTAGCGTTACCCCCACTCCGCCGCCCGCTACAGTTAGCTCGCGCCGCGCTCCTTCGGTTTGATGCACAATTAAAAATGCAGAAGTGGCTAAAATGAACCACAGTATTTTTTTATTGAAAATGTAAGTCTTCGGCTTCAATCTCTGTAAGAATGGTCGCTGTAGCACCTAAATAGCGGCCTGTGGAATTTTTTGAAAAAAAAAAAAATTATCTCGGCTCCAGAAGGTCGTAGAGCAACATTTTTTTAAAAAAAACCTCGTGTAAAAATGCCAGCAATCGATTCCTGTAATAGACATTATCGAGAAATAAAAATCGAAAAAGATATTCAAGAAAAACGCGACCAAAAAATTTTTACTTTATTCAAAATCATCTTTGGACACTTGAAATGAATAAAATCGTTATCACTCTTTTTTACCATGAAAGAACAACTCTTAAGGGAAAAAATGAGTTCCTATTCGTTTCTCTACAACTATTCATCGAGCAAGAAGAGCCGAATTTCGAGATGACCTTTTTTTTTCGAAAAATCGTTATAACTCGAAAAATTTTCAATATTTTTTAATTAAAAAAATTTTTTGGCTTGCCGAGGGCTATATTTGCAGCAAGTAACAAGTTTCAAAATCTTAATTTGCAAGAGAAATAGCAAAAACAAATAAAGTCGATTTTTGACGGTTTTTTCGATATATCTCGAAAAGTAATATAGCAATCGACATATTTAAAAATATGAATCGATAGGTTTTTTTTAATAGCTACAAGTTTCTCATTAAACTTTTTTCGATTGGAGTTCAAGTTTTTTTTTATTAGGGAAAACCCGTTTTTTTACTTTTATGAATTTGTTTTAGGTTAACTTCGCTATTTATGCGCCACAGGGAAAATACACTATCTTTCTTAGAATTTTTCTTCTCCCAAAGAAATCTCGAGAAATTTATGAATGTGTCTACCAACGTTTTATGGATTGGTCCAAAGACAAAAACAAGTTGTATTCAGAAGATGTATTGATGGTGTATTTCTCAAACTTGGCAAATAAAATGAAGCCGTCAACGCTTTGGTCGCAATATTCAATGTTGCAGCCAACGTTGGATATAAAGAAGGGGATTGATATAAGCAAATATTCAAAGTTACGTGCTTTTCTCACGAGACAAAATGAGGGATATGTACCGAAAAAATCGCTAGTATTTACAAAGGAGCAAGTTGATTGCTTTTCGAACAGTGCACCTGATAATTTATAACTGATGATGAAGGTAAACGCTTTAAAAATAAAAGACCTACATTTTTAAAAAGCAGACATGTTAGTGGAAAGTGTCATCGAATGGTGGTCGGTATTCATAAAATCGCAAGAAGTGGTAAAATATTTGAAGCTGGACAACTGGAAACAGCATAGTGGCAACGCATACGACGAACGTCTGCTACCCATTTAGTTGAAAATAACATTAACTATTACTGAAAACGTGTTGGACTGCTAGTGCCAGTAAAAAATGTCATAGTTTTGTGACGGTTGGAGAAAAAAAATACTTATTTGATTTATAAAAATGATATTAACTAGACATCTTGTTCAAAGATGAAAAACATCACACAAGCTCCATTCCACAATGTAACATCTATTATTCGACAGCGATGTCACAATATTCCACACACATTTCCACAGGTGTAATTTAATGTAGCAGCCATATGAACACCCAGTACACGTACTTTTGTATGTTATGTGTAGTTCTGCTTGGCCATTTTCTATTCTCACTCTGTGGCTGGTGAAAAGGCTTAACAGTTTCTAGTGATTTCGAGCTAAAGCAGCTATTTTGTGCAAAATCACGTTGAATCCACATCATCCTACACCGTGAAACGTAATTATACCAATAATTAAATAGATAAATAGTAATAATAATAAATAGATAGTTTGTAAATATATTTTAGTAGTGAGTAAGCACGTTTCCCCAAATTGATAAAAATTTACTGGGAAAATTTGGAAAAAAATTTATTTCCACATCAAATAGTACATTTTTATGTAAAAGACTCTACTGAATTCAAATCCACTGTCAGAATTGAGCTAGAACGTGTGGTTTTTTTCTAATCTCAAAAAAACGAGCAGGAATCGCTATTTTCAAATTCTGAGCGGATTTTGACCAGATTTTGTATAAAGGGGTTTTTTGGGTCGCTGATTACGAATATGAATTCACATTGTAAAAATTCAAGATGGCTGATCCAATATGGCGGGTGTACTTTTTTGAAATCCACCGATTTCAGTAAAATTTGGCATCATAAGGATTGCTGGTTGATCTCACCTTCATTAATCACACATCTGGAGCCAGATTTTCATAAATCAAGGTAAAATTTGTAGGCAGAGTCATAATTTTAGGCCGAGTAGGCGGCATTTTTTCGGCAAAGTCACATTTTTAGATTGAAGGCATAAGCAGATGCAGTGATGTGCTGTGTGGCAGTAATGTGTCCTTTTCCTTGAACTTTAAAATTATTAAGAAATAAAAGCATCTAAATGCCATAGGAAAACTGCATAGTAGTTAAAAAAATCTGATTGGAAAACCATAAGCCCATGCACGACTAAATAAATGAAAGAATAAAGTAGAAACTTTTTTGTCTTGTCCCATGGAAACAAGCACATCACACTACACATCATTACATGTGTAGAGTCCTTAAGTCATTTTTTTAAGCGAAGTCACATTTTTAGACGGAGTGGAATCTTTTACCTTGATTTATGAAAATCTGGCTCCAGATGTGTGATTAATGAAGGTGAGATCAACCAGCAATCCTTATGATGCCAAATTTTACTGAAATCGGTGGATTTCAAAAAAGTACACCCGCCATATTGGATCAGCCATCTTGAATTTTTACAATGTGAATTCATATTCGTAATCAGCGACCCAAAAAACCCCTTTATACAAAATCTGGTCAAAATCCGCTCAGAATTTGAAAATAGCGATTCCTGCTCGGTTTTTTGAGGTTAGAAAAAAAACCACACGTTCTAGCTCAATTCTGACAGTGGATTTGAATTCAGCAGAGTCTTTTACATAAAAATGTACTATTTGATGTGGAAATAAATTTTTTTCCAAATTTTCCCAGTAAATTTTCATCAATTTTCACTATTTTTCACAAGTTTTTTGAGGTTAGGAAAAAATTGTGACGTGATGGGCCAATTCTGACCCCAGATTCGTGTTCAGGAGGCCAAATTACTACGAAAAACTATATGTCGCATAAAAAGTATACCCAACTTTTTTTTTCTGTGTGGCTGTGATAATCAAAGCTAGTACTAATTACAGTCACAGCTACTGATAATCAAAGCTAGTACTAATTACAGTCACAGCTAGTACTCATTAAAGATGGTACTAATTAAACCACAGTAAATGCCATAAGCCGAGGCAAACTGCCAAATTGAGGACCTCTAATATCCAGTTTGAAAACCCAGGCAACTAGAACGCAACTTAGGTGACCATTGCAACAAGTCGAGTGTGAGATAAGACTACATAACCCGAGAGGACTGTAAGACACCTCCACCGTCGTCGCAGCCACCACGAACTCCGGGTGAGGGTTGAATAAAAATTTGAAGCACAGTAGTGTTCTGGTTTTTGTAACTTGTTTCTGTACCTTTATATTGTTCCCATCCCAAACCTACTGGGGTACCGGGGAGAAACGAGAAATAATTAAGACTTTATTTAGTAGGTTGGCGCCCTAATTAACATTTTTCATTTACATATTTCTCGTTTCTTCCCGAAACTAAAGACCAATTTAACAAGAGTGGAGATATCCAACATCAGGAAAAACAAAAGCGGACCACGGCCCAACTGCACTCCGCCCGATGAGCTGCCGTTAGCCCCTTCAGCTGTGCACAAAAAAATTAGAGCTGATAGGTGTATCAACAACACAGTGCGCAGGGTTGAATTTAATCTTCAGAAAGATTTGAACAAAAATCCCATTATTTGACATTAGACATGGGAATTTTCAAAAAAATTTCTAATAGCATATAGCAATTAAAGTTGACAAGGCTAAACTGGCTTATCAGTTTCAATGAAGAATATATTAGTACTCGGTAGTACAGCTAAAAAAATAAAGACAAAACCCTGTATTTGTTAAAATAAAGTAGCACTTAACTGTTCGAGTTTGAATTAAATTATAAAAGAGTAAGTAGTATACAGGGTACCTCGCAGGGTACCATTGAAAATGGAGTATACGTTTATTGATTGGCAAATGGGACACCATTCAAAAGAGAAATAATAAAGACTGAAAAATTAGAAAATACCCAATCTGAGATTTAATACTAATTGTAGAGTCCGATTCATTATAACGTCAGATAAAATGAAAACTACATTTCAATGTACTTTAAACCATGCATTGCAATTACTACTTTTAAAGGAACATCAATAGATGTTACCATTTATATCTCACCGACGCTGGTCCTAATCCGAACTGATAAAAGTGCATCTGTTGATGATTGACGTTACCGTTACATATTTGGTTCTGTTTTATATGCCACTGTTGCCAAAAGCTGATATAGCATTCTCAGAGACAGAAATACCTACATTCTTTAACAGTTAAATTGATTTTTATCTGAGACTGGGATTTTCGTATTACAAAGAATTTGAATGATACCCATTTAATACAAATTAAAATTATTTACGTCTATTCCATTTCTTATTCCTTCTCGAAAACGTAATAACCTAAGAATAAAACTGAATCGGATTTTTTTCGGAGGTAGCTGCCGGGTAATAAAAAAGTTATCCTTCCTTCATTCGCTCTCTGTATGAGCGAAATTAAATTTAAATCTCTCCTACCTCGGCAGTCTCCAGTGGAATCCCATTTAATAAAAATTCAATAATTTTTTTCCGATTCGGTAACACAATTTCTATGTTTTATAGGCACGCTATATTCCAATACATTCATATTACTTTGTATCAAAGTCTATTAAATGTAAACTTCGATTTAAACGTACTGAAGGAATTTTCTCCAAAAAATAATGGGGTTTGCTGAAACTTTTGAAGAACCAAAATAAAAGTAATAAGATACAAAATACAACATAAGAACAACATAAAAAATAAATGTTTACTCCACACAAGAAATATGGAATTTATGAAGATAACAAACAACAAACTTTAGTTGTATTATACTGAAAACGGTTTCTATAAAAAAGAATACGATTTTATTAAAACTTTCAAACGGGATGATATAAATGCAAAAATGCAGTCTGAAAGAAAATTCACATCAGTAAAAGCAGTAATTATTTTAAGGTAAAAATTAGAGTAGAGAGGTGTGTTAAGAAAATCAGAAAAATATTCAAAATAATAATAATAATAATAATGATTGTTAATGACTGTAGTTAATAATGACTAATTACAGTCACTAAAATTTTGGTATAAAGTTAATTAGAGTTTAAAATATTACTAAGACTGTATGCGTTGTTTATTTATGAGACATCCATCAATAAATTTTGACCATAGACCACCTGGCTATAAGGCGATTATGATGAAGACAGTTGGGAGCCTAGTCGGTAGCCCAGCATCAGTCGTATCTGGAAACTTGAGCTGTACTTGTCGCTTTGATTTCAATAATTAGTTATTTTTTCATGGGTAAATGTATTGTAGGACATTGTATAAATAGATGTGAACAAGTTGGTGAAGAGAGCCGAAAAGTTTCCTTCTCTAAATAAGTAAAATAAGCAAAATATAAAACGTAAATTTGAGCCATTATATACGCCATTTTTTGATTAGGGTCAGAGTATTCCAGGGTTGACTTTATAATTTTGTTCGCACACATAGTGCAATGGTAAACGTGATATTATTATAAAATGTTAATAAAATAATGAATAAATGATTGTATCATATTTTTAATAATTATTTACTTTACGTAAAAGTATGTATATGAAATTTTTCCAATTCCCGTAATTATGAGGGAGCCGAAAATTAATGTGATATTATTTTTTGCGACCGAAAAAATAACAAAAAAATTAATTTCAAATTCATGTTCAGCACCCTGGAAAAGGGGGGGGGGTTGGCAAAATTTGATTAGAAAAATCAGAGTTTTATGGTAAAATAAATAATTACCAAATTTTTACACTTGCTTCGATTTTTCGAATCTAATAATTTAATTTTTACACATTTCCATAGGATGTTGACATAAAGTACATATAGGTGAAAGCTTTTAAAAAACAGGAATGGATACCATCAAAATTTTCACGTATATGTTCTAATCACTTTGAGGAAAATTTTTTTATGTTTTTGAATGTGAACATATTTGAAAATTTGCATGAACATCAATTTGATAATTTCCCTAACAATTGTAATCATTTCACAGAACTCGTAAGGGCTGTCTGTGAAAAGTATATTGAAGAAAAATCTTGAATTCAAAATATTTATTTCAGTAAAATCTACGAAAAGACAAATATTAAAAAAACTGACATTATTTAAAATATATTTAAATTATTTTATAAGTTTATTTAATATAAGCAAGACATTAAAATATATTATTTTCTGAATGTGTGTAAAAATATTGCTTAATCCGGACCTGGTCACAGGAGGCGCGGTCAGATTATCTCGCACACTCCACATCCCCGCAATTTGCATTCACTGGCACCCGTGCATTTAGAATTAAACACAGCCAGTCTAGGTGGTCTATGATTTTGACATAAGCCTACTTTGAGAAAAGTCACTTATTTTATACACCGTAATATTGTAAGAGTTCAATTAAAAGCCTTTTTTTTTCGAAAACCGTTCACATTAGGAAGTTCTGACAAGAGTACATTATTTTTAGAAAATAAAATTGTACATTAGAAATTGGAGCCCGAATGGAAAAAAACCTAACCTTAAAAAATTAAAACTTAAAATGTAATGGGAATGTAGCATAACCTCTATGAAATATACAAAAAATAATTAGACCAGCGTATTTGGCATCCTTAAAAACCCCGGAATACTAAATTTCATAAAAAATATTTCGCACCGTTTGGAAATTTTCTTAAAAATTCTATATAAAATTTTTTATTTCGCTGTGTATCTCGAAAACAAGAGGAGTAAGACAAAAAAATTCTTATTTTTTTTGTCGTACTATCACCCCCTTTATTTATGGGAGGTCTTTCCGAAACACCCTGCATATGAGCATACAATAATAATAATAATGAACCAATTAAAATTCTCCCATTTCAATAGATATCGTCTAGGGAGAAGATAGTTTACAAAATTCAACGTTCTTAATATGTTAAAGAATACTGACACATACCAAATAAAAAGTATTCTCGCTTTAACAAATCATTATTTTCTGAACGAAATGGAGTTCCAAACAATATTTAAATTTAAATAGTAATATCATTAATTCAGGAAGGTTCCTCAGTTAACGGAAAGTGTATGAGAAACACACATCTCAGGAATTCAAAGTAATTTTTTAAATAGTGTTCACACGAAAGAATTTCAATAGCTCATTAAAACATCTTTCCGTGTCTATATTACATCCAGTCTGGTCACGAAACAAAACTTCTTAACAATTTTGCTTATTAAGTAACATTAAAGGTAATGAATACAAATACAAGAAATGGCTGTTGGTGTCGTGTTTTTTTCTCAGTATGCATTTTCAAGTGTCGCAGCTGCATTATGAAAATGTATTAGAATAGCACACAATTTGTCACACAGGGTACCTAGAAGCGAAAAGTCCATAGCTTAATTTAAGGGTGAATAATAATAATTATTTATTGTATAAGTGTGTTAAGTAACATTTTATCCATGCAAGAATGTTTAAACGCGAGAACGTAGTTAAGTGGATAAAAGGCAATTAAAACACGAATGCAATAAAACGTTTTGCCCACAATCACACCAGAATCATATTTGTGGAGTCAGAATAATTGGAAGTTAATAATAAAATATTCGCACGACTTGATATTTCTTACTAGTACTCGATGAAACGCGGTAGGTTTTGTTATACCTACTAGTTGCTATGGTACGTTGTTTGTTAATAATTACTTAATAAACAGTTCTACCTGAATTTGGTAAAAATGGAAGAAAGTAAATGTGTTCCTCTGGCTGTTTTTGAAGAAGCTCAAGTAGCAATTTTCCATTCATTGCCAGCAAAATCCAGGGAACATTACAAAAAAGTGTTTGCCGAATTTAACAAATGGAGAGAAAAACAGAGAGTAATGACAATAAGTGAAGAAGTTATGCTTCTTATTTTTTAAATTTGAAGAAAAAATATGTAATTTCATCTATGTGGTCGAAGTATTCGATGTTGAAGGCTTCTATAAAAGTCTACAAAAATATATAGATATTGGAAAATATAACAAACTTACTGCTTACCTTGTTGAATAGTGAATCGCGAGGATACAAAGTAAAAAAAGCTGCAGTATTGGAAAGAGCACATATTCAAGTATTCTTGACTGGGGTTTCCGATAAAGAATATTTAATTTTTAAGGTAATATCTCTTTACCTTTTACATATTGTTGGGTACCAGTTAACTTTGAATTATTTTAGGTTGCACTAATAATGGGGGTTTCTGGTGCCTGTCGATGCTGCAAATTGACAAATTTGAAAATTAGTGACGTACAGGACGTTGACAGTTACCTACCTGTTTCAATACCGGACACCAAGACGGGCGTTTCAAGAAAATTTACAAGTATAGAAGAAGGATTTTACGTGAATACTGTTGAAAAATGCTGAAAATATATTTCTCTGCGCCCAATTCGCCGAACACAAGACACAATTCTTTTTAGGATACATCAATCAAAAATGTACTTCTCAGTGTGTTGGAATCAACACATTGGCAAAGGTACCCTTAATAGCTGCTTCGTTCCTGAATATCGCAAATCCAGAAGCATATACTGGCGATTGGAAAGTTAAATGTGATAAAACAAGAAACGAAATATCTGTTACTATAAATGAAAATGTTAATGCTAATAAGTAAATAAATTAAAAAATAAAGTTACTTTTTTCCACTAGTGGATAAAGTATCACTTTACATGGTTCATATGTGTGGATAAAAGTTCGATTATAAGGTGATTGTGGATAAAAAGATTTTATTAAGTTACCTCAGTATTTTGCTTCCTGAAAAAGCTTGTTTTATTTTTTAGGGTGACTTCATCACTTTTAAAGATGTTTAATTGGTATATTTGTTGTACTTAAATTTCACTTTTGAGCTAAATTTTGAACTAAATTAATTTTATTCACTATTTAGACCAATCTACCTCGATTAAAAAGTTAGTGACTTCTGAAATACAGGGTGATTCACAACTTATCCAAAAAATTTGGAGATAGAAAAATTGAGTCAATATCGTAAAAAAATTGTAAAATCCATACAGTTTCAGAGAAAAAAATTATTAAAGTTGTAGTATTTTCAACCTTTACATCGGTAGGCTACTGTAGTCTTTAGCGTCTTTCTTCCACGTGGCCTCAGGCGGTTCCGAATACTGAAATTCGACTTTAGTATTATCGTTATTGCGATAGTGTTTACATTAATTTTTCAAGTGACAAAAATGACTTACGTGTTAGTAACTCGGAGTTGATGGATATCGTTTTAATATATGGTGAAGCAAGACATTTGTGTTATGGTGAGTCATTTGTCTTAGTTCGTAAATACTGGGTAAGACAGGCCCAAATGTGTTTACACGTCTGTGAACAAAATTTTGAACAATTGTAACATCAGGTATGTCAAATTGTAATGTAATAATAATAGCGGAAAAAGCAATTGAATTTGCTGATATAAAATAAGTATTATTTATATTAATTTTACATTTCTTTTTAAATTTTTTGTCAGTTTATTTTTTATTACGCTTTGTTTTGTCGCCATGCCAGTCGCCGATTGCATACTTTGCCTTGCGTAAGGTCAAGTTTTACAGTGGACCAGTTTCCAGTGCCGTGCAGAAGTATATTTTTCGAATTGCCTTTTTGATTTTTGTTAAAAATTGTATTTGTAAGAGTACATTCATAATTTTTTTTGGATAAATTCTGAAACACATAGGCTTTTGGGACAAGTTGCTTTAAATCTTAAAAATATGTACTTTATTTGCAAGTTTAACAAAAAAGTAAAGTTTACTTGGACCACTATACCCCCAAATACTCGACTATCCTGATAACTGTAGAAAAAATGGATTTATACTATTTTTATCTGAAAAGTTTCCTGCATTTTAGCGACCTACAACAAATTATACCTTTTTTAATAACAATAACTCAGTATTAAAGGTAAATAATTTCATTAATGGAGATTTCGCTCCTGATTTTTATCTCACTTCACTTCTAGAACTTTGTTTGGGACAGTTCGTCCTTTCAAAAATTTTACATTCTGAAGTTCTTTCACGAATAATTTTATTAAACCCAAAATTAGAATTTGTTTCTTTGAAAAATATCACGTCGATAAAAATATTTAGGCCTAAAATGATTCTAAAAACAATATCTCTTTTAATTATAATATAGACTTGGAAAACACCTCGTGCACAGTTAAGAAAAACTATGCAGTTCATTGAAAACTAGATGCTATACACGTATTGTAAGCAAAGAAATTCACACGAAGGAATTTTAATTGCTGTTATAATATTTGTTCAGTGTCCATATTACTCAAAGTTTTGTCACGCCAGTGAGACGATATGCAATAAAACAGAAACACCTTTGCCTATTAAGTAATATTAGGTAGTAATGAATGCAAGATTCTGGCGCCGTTTCACTTCTTCAGTTCGCATTTGTAATTGTTGCAGCCGTGCAATTGTCCATTGCGCCTAATTAATATTTATGAAGGAATCACATATTTGACCTCTTAAAACATAATAATCTTCAGCACTGTAAACAACGTCAGGTGGATATTTAGTTTCTGTGACCGTATACCTTGAGCTCTAAGGCTCAGAGCATTCAATAACACACGATTGTTTTGTCTACACAGCATGTGTCATTTGATAAACAAATACTTTATGAGAAAACTAAACACATGCGCGTGTATTGTCTGATTTGTATTTATTTCAAAGTTGTCATCAAAATCTGCAGTTTATTTTATTACTAACTAAAACTGTATTAAATTATTAAACTTTCCAAAATGCTTTGTAAATATTTCTAGACTATTGTAGTTCTCTTTTTGGAGCAAAAAAAAACTATCACAATAGGCCCATTCAGTGATATATAATTTTAAACTTTTTCTTTCATTTTCTGATATCTAAATCTAAATATATCTTAAAAAAAAATAGGTCAATAGGATTAATAAGTGATATATTTAATTCTGAATTTGTAAGACCCTTAAAAAGGTCAACACTGCGGGAGAACAGGTAATAACTTCATGATACCGGCCACTGGGCGATCAAGTCGCGAGCAGTCGGAAAGATGTGTAGATATTTGCTATACTTTTACCTATATTATATACCTATATTTTTAAGTGTATAAATAGAGAGTGTATAAGAGATATACATCAAGTCTTGTTGAAATGTATTTTTCACACAACATATTTATTATAAACATAGAATGACTTGGAATACCTAAATACATTTTCGGATTTTTCATTGTAAGCAATTCTGTTGGCTATTTTATTTTTGTTACTTAAACTGTCAGCAACATAACTTTCTGCTATATTAGTCAGTAACGTTGCCGATGTTCTTAGGAACGAATGGCCTGTATATGTTTCAGGATGTTCTAGTTTCAAAAACTGTGTAATCTTATTAGGAATCATGGAAAGGGTATTCTTGCCGATTGTAACATCTACCTGCTTGATAACGCATAAAAAAGCGGGAAATTTGTGTTCTAATTTCCAATCTAATCTTGACCACGCAGCAGTTAAGTATAATTTACCAGTCTCGGATTCGCTCCGCTCGGACGCAAAATCGTCCTCGACTGGTAAATAATACTTACCTCCTTTATGGTGTAAATAACTATTTCATGACGGAATTTGAAAAAATAAACTTTTGATAAGTGTTTCTAAAAGCTTACTCGTGTATAAATTACAGTGCTACTAATTGTATGAATGTCTGTTATATTTTTTATTCCGTGGAACGAATTCCTGGTACTCTAAATTGCTTATATTTTCTGTGGATCATGACGAAATTTTTAGCAAAATATTTCCACCCACATAGTAGTTGTAGTATTATATTCCATATTCCCATATTTATAAAATGAAACCAATAAAATAAGTTTTAATTGGACGAGGAATTAATTAAAACAATCCGGTTTTATTTCACAGAAGCGCGAATGGATTTTAAAGCAAATATCATGGACATTAGCGTACATTTAATTAACATCAAACGTTCTGAATGCACAATAAACGCAGACAACTTAAATTTTGCATACACAGCACACCGCGATAACACCTACAATGTTCTCCGCTCCCATTCGCAGTCTGGCGTACAGTTAAGAGAGCACTCTTTTTGTTCCAATTGTGGAAAATAATACATTAAAAATAAACCGTCCATTCTTTTGAGTAGTTTCACGGACTGCGCCGCGGAGCCAGGATATTCAAATTCAGCGGGACTGCCTGCTTGCTTTTAATCAAAATGCGTCTTTGTGTTTAGAACGCTCTTTTCTGATGTGCCGTAGTTAAATGTATTCATTCTGCAGCGCAATTGTTTCCCAACTCATATTACTACTTCGCTGTTAAAAAATGCGAGAAAAGGCGCTTTGATAAAAAGGGCATTCCCGGGTTTTCGTGCCAAGCTTCACTTTGCATTTCAAAAGCGAAAAAGGCGATACTGTTTCACAGCCAAAGAGTTTTAGTCGCAAGTTTTAATTTTAACAAAATCCTTCACTGGTGATAATATAAATATATAAAATAATAAAATAAAAACAGTTAATTTATTCGATCGAGTGTCGAATAACCTTTGATTATTATCTTTAGGCAGAGGCGTGCGTGTTGTTTTTTTTTTAACAGTTACAAGTAATCACAAAACAGTAAATACAGTCTGTCACAGGCGCAGAAAGACACCGTTTATGAGATACAGGGCGTTTAAATATCTGGAAAACCGTTTCATCAAAGGACTCCGCAATAATCTTATGGAAATTGGGTTTCTGTCAAATTGTCTGAATTTTTGATATGTTGTAGATTTTGTCATCCTGAACAAAAGTCTCCATGGGCACAAAGTGCCAAAATGAACATTTTGACAGCTACGGAGCTGCCAAAGCTCCCCTGACCCGTTGCAAAACTATTCATTTTCAATACTATTTACAGATGTCAAAAGCATATTTTAATTATTCTAATATGTAGGGTAATGTTTTTGAGGTCACTGGATTCAACCCTCATGTCAGATTGGACAAATTGACCGTCGACAGCTGTCAATACACTGTCAACGAAGAATAGAAAAGTAAATATTCTCTTTTCACATAGAGAGTTTGGGCTTTTGAGGGAGCTGAATTCAATTCTCATGCCAGATTGGCAAAATTGACAGTTGACAGCTGTCAATTGACTGTCAACGAGGAATATAAAAGTAAATAT
>NW_019416450.1:598983-606066 GCF_000390285.2 Anoplophora glabripennis
ATATTTACTTTTATATTCCTCGTTGACAGTCAATTGACAGCTGTCAACTGTCAATTTTGCCAATCTGGCATGAGAATTGAATTCAGCTCCCTCAAAAGCCCAAACTCTCAATGTGAAAAGAGAATATTTACTTTTCTATTCTTCGTTGACAGTGTATTGACAGCTGTCAACGGTCAATTTGTCCAATCTGACATGAGGGTTGAATCCAGTGACCTCAAAAACATTACCCTATATATTAGAATAATTAAAATATGCTTTTGACATCTGTAAATAGTATTGAAAATGAATAGTTTTGCAACGGGTCAGGGGAGCTTTGGCAGCTCCGTAGCTGCCAAAATGTTCATTTTGGCACTTTGTGCCCATGGAGACTTTTGTTCAGGATGACAAAATCTACAACATATCAAAAATTCAGACAATTTGACAGAAACCCAATTTCCATAAGATTATTGCGGGGTCCTTTATCCAAAATTAGTACATATTATTTTTCAAATATTTCTCCTAGTTCTGTATGCACATAGTCCAAATTCAAAAACCAGTGGCGGAGAAACAAGGATGTTGTTTCCTTATATTTAAAGTAAAACTTCTACGCCTTTGAATTAATTGGTAACATGAATACATTTTATAACGGTCTGAAACATTCCGGGTGAAAAAACATGCTTTTATTTTTGTCGAAGAGTGAATAGTTTTGGCCATGATCCGCAGATATTAACCCATTGGATTTCTTTGGGGTTTTGTAAAAATCAAAGTTTATCTAACAGCACCAAATAATAATATTGATCAGTTGAAATAATAGTACCGCAATAAATTCCACATAATGTTAAATTAAATGCAGTTAGAAGTGTAATTCGAAAATGCGAATTGTGTATCGGAAGAAATGGACAACAGTTTGAACAGTACTTTTCAATTTCACCATTCATTTTACATTTTTTGTTTACATTTAATATTGTATTGTACATTTTTTTGTTTATTAATATTACTAAGTTATTGTTACATACGGGCATACAAATTTGATACGGATAGAAAAAGAACAAAAAAAATCACTCATCTATAGCGTGACGAAAAAAAAAATTGTGCGTCAGTTTAAAAAAATAACATCCCATTTAAAAATTGAATAGAATATACATGAGATATTGTGTAGAATTAAGTACACGTTTGCTTTATATTTTCTTTTTGCAATGTATTCTTATCTTTAGACGTAACGTTTCGTCTCTCCAGGACCATTATCAACTTCATTTTTTTAAATACCACCCAGGAAATTTCATTACATTTTTTGCAAGCCTTCATGACCCCCAATACTGTACTGTCTCAGCCCTAACCAGATTCAGACGTTTTGTCTCGAAAAATTCATCTTCAGTGTATTCGTTCCAAAGGACCCCGCACTTTTCTTATGGGAATTGGGTTTCGGTCAATTTTTTTGAAACTTCGCAGGTTGATAGTTCTTAACATGTAGATCAAAAGTCTCAATGGGCACAAAGCCCTAAATCCACCTCTTTCCCCAAAAAACTGCCAAGTAGCGTGGAGTTTACTTGTCGATTTATGAAAAAAGTTTCAAATAAAAGTTGTTTATTTCAATGAAATCTAAAAAAACTATTCTTGTGTTTTTTTTTCTAAAAATCAATGTTTTACGCCACCAAAGTTTAACAGAGTATTCAGTGTGAAAAAATACGTGCAAAAAATATACGTGCAAATATACGTGCAAAAAATACGTACAACTATAAAATACAGTAATCTGGAAAATCCGTGATTCGTAGGGGGCGGCGGGTGTGTGAGGGGCGGGGTCAAGTGGGGCAGTTTGTTAATCAAAAATGTGGTTGTTTGGGGTCATTGTTGGGTTGATTAAAAAAATAAATTGTTTTACATGCAGAAATCAGTTAAATCGCCCCCGCTACTTGGAGGCAGTTTTTGGGGGGGAAGGGGTGGATCTGGGGCTTTGTGCCCATTGAGACTTTTGATCTACATGTTAAGAACTATCAACATGCGAAGTTTCAAAAAAATTGGCCGAAACCCACTTCCCATAAGAAAAGTGCGAGGTCCTTTACCTAAATTTTTTATCTCTGGTTAGGGCTGAAGCAGTACAGTGTCGGGGATCATGAAGACTTGCAAAAAATGCAATAAAATTTCCAGGGTCGTATTTAAAAAAATGAAGTTGATGATGGTCCTGGAGAGACGAAACGTTACATATAAAAATTGATTATGCCATTCGATAGAGAGCATTCGTCATTCAATATCTCCTCAAACAAGGCTGAAATTAAACAAAAACGGATTTCCAAAATTTCTTTTTCAAATATTTCGAAAACTATACATGTTAGACATGATTTTTTAGAGGCATATTGTTGGTCCCCTGATTACGCAACTTTGCCCCCATTTAAGCTACTTCGTAGCTCTTACCGTTTCCGAGATGAAGCGAATTTGTAACAGCCTGTATAATATAAATTTACGAATAAAAGTGAATTTACATGACCTGATTTGGCTCAACCGATTAGATTAACAGTACAATCACCCGGTGTGGTGTTACGGCGCGTGTGTAGAGAACTAGTTGTTCAGTAGCCATGTTTAGATTCATTTATGGCGTTATAATCTAACTCTCTTAACTATCTAAATATAATGTTATAAATAAATACTGAGGTTTGTAAATTATATAAATCTTTTGGTACATCTTCGTTTAAAATTATTGAAGAGTATGGGAAACATCAATAATAACCATATTGAACTTTACCTACCTATACACAGATATCCAGATTGTAGCTTATTAGTTAAGATCTGTATTACTTATTGTTTTACTGACACTATATTTTGTTTTCAGTTTAATGTTCTCAAAAAGTGGTCATTGCTTTCGCAATGGTTCAAAGACTCATTTCAAATTGCACCTGAACGCGAGAACTATGAAAAAATTTCAGAAAAAGTCCTTATATAAACGATAACCACTGTAAAACTTTTCCCAGAAAATGCACTTTACTTTACACTACAATTTTTACTGGCTTCGTTAATTTAAACATGCTACACCAAGTTTCTCTTTGGACTATTATTTAAAGAAGGCTTATTATTTTATTATTATTTATCTTTAGGTATAATTCAGAAACTTGCCTAAATTGCATTTCCTGTTTCAATTTGGTACCATATTTTAAAAACAGCCTGTAAGTCATTATTACACCCAGCAATGTTCCACATTTTTTAACTGATGGTTGTAACTGTAACGGATGATTGTAATGGATCATGCCACGCTGTCTAGTCGCAGTGGACCTAATAAATTAGACAGAGCCCGACGGACGGCCAAAGCGGTTCATAGTTTCATTAAAATACCTGAAAGTACATCAAACGGGTCAACTTCGATTCCACCGCTTTGATTACTGAAAACCCGGCGGTCAATTTTTGATACCCAACTTCATTTACGTCTAGCGTGCACTATCTAGATCCCAAAGCGCTAATAAATCAGATCTAGTATGCAGGTACTATGTGTTTCTTTTATCCCCTTCGCTTTAGCTGTTAAAGCCACAAAAGCGTGATTAATGAAAAGTTTGATCGGTCTGTTTTTGTCTCCCGATAAATTAATTTTGATAGATCAATAAGTAATGTTTGGGTTCCGTACAAGGTAATAACCAACAAACAAAATGGGATCAACGAACTTTAGCGGCAATTTATGTTAGTGGTTTTGGGGGACAAAGTAATGATAATAATTATTTAAGGGTGCGTTTTTTCATTTAATTTTCAGTGGATTTATATCAGTCTTATGACGAGGGTTTTAGAAAATCCAAGCAAGTTTCTTCACTCTACCAGTTATATAAGTTTTCTCCAGGGTATAACACGCGTTACAAGCAGACCATACATTCAGAATACAGAAACAAAAGCATATTGTTGCTTCTGATGTTACGTTTCCTGAACCTTCCACTCCTGGTACCACACCCTTGTAAACTTTTTTATTGTTGATTTTTCGAGAAAAAGTAATTCCTGATAAAAAGTTTTGCTTATCTTGGGAAGCTATATGCAGTGATCAAATATGTAATAAACATACAGAGCGTCCAAAAAATTTCAAATTGTTAAATTTTCCCTAAGCAAAGTGCCTTTAATTTTTGTTTTCCATAAAAAATGTATTCAACAAAGTTCTTCGAGAATTCAAGAATTGCTTAAATACGGGGTTTAATAAAAAAAAAGAAGAATAATAACATTTTGCAAATAAGAAGACGTGATTTTTAACTTCTTACAAAGCAGACAGAAATTGTAAACAATAAATATTTAATATATATATTTTTTAATTTAATATAATAACGAGCGTTCAAATAAAAACGTGGTCGAAGTTGGCTCTGACACATTGGACGTAGGGAGTAGCTTATAGCGACCAACTTAACCTCATTTCTCAACGAGCTGTATAGCAGCTGTCAGTTTCAATAACGTTAACTATATAACTTTATTTTAAAGAATAATCGTGATAACAATAACAAACAATTAAAGGAGCTGCAGAAAGTGTCCCCTTCCTTGTTATAACAATAAATTAAAGCAGCTGCTGAAAGTGTCCCCCTCCTTGTTCCAAGGACTTTTCACACCTGTTCCTCAAAGAATTAAAGACATTTTCTAAGATGCTCGGGGTATTGTTAATTTTACGAATCTTGTCTATAAGTCGAGCCTGCAGATGGTTTAAATCAGGAATAGGCAGTTCAAAAACAGTGTTTTTAAGGTAAGGCCACAAAAAGAAATCACACGGCGTAATATCACATGACCTCGGTGGAAATTCATGTTCAGCATTGAGACTTATTAGTCGATTTTGGAAAACTTCCCTCAACATATTCATCGTCTCGCCTGCCGTATGTGCCCTTGCGCCATCTTGTTGAAAGTAAAAGTTTGTAATTTCGTTTTCTTCCAGCTGGTTAACAAAAGGAGCGATAATTTCTTCTCTATACCTTTGCGCAGTAAGAGTACCATTAAAAAAAATAGGTCCATAAATCCTCCTTCGATTGAGAGCACACCAAACTCCAATTTTTTGAGCGTGTAGAGGGCCCTCGACAAAAAAGTTATCTGGTTTTTCAGAAGACCACATTCTCATATTCTGTGAGTTTACGTAACCACTTAAATGAAACCAGGCTTCATCAGAAAAAAAGGTGATATTATGAAGTTCACCGTAGTTGTTTAAAAACCATTCACAAAATACAGCCCGTCGCGGAAAATCAACTTCATGAAGTTCTTGCTGACAAGTTAAACGATAGGAGAACAAACGCAAATCTTTTTTTAACACTGTGTGGCAGGTACCGACTGATACTCCCACCATTTGTGATAAAACACGTACAGAAGTTCTTGGCGCATTTTCCATTATTTGTTGGACATTTTCTTTTAATTCTTCAGTCCGCTTTTTAGGTCGGCCGCTTCCTTCTTTTCTTGTTACACTGCCCGTTTCACGAAAAACATTAACACAACGCTGAACTGCACTTTGAAAAATTTTGTACTCAACAACGCCGGGAAATTGATTTTGAAATTCTATGAAACATTCCTCAATAGAATACTTCCATATTCCATCAATCTTGCGTCCATTTCTAAAGTAGGACTCTATGATAAACACTTTTTGTTCTTGAGAAAACACCATTTTAAACGCTTTTTAAAACGAAAATATTCAAATTGATAGCGGCGATATAGCGCTTTGACAGATGACGTTTAAGTTCATTTGCTATACGCTACGCCCTACGTCCAAATTTTCAGAACCAACTTGACCACGTTTTTATTTGAACGCTCGTTATAAAAATAGCTTGGTAGAACAATTTCCGGGTTGGTGGCCAAAGCGTGGGTTTAGGTTTCTTGACGTTTGAAGACAACATATCGAATTTAGAAGTAATCCAACGGTATGCCCTAAAGGTCGTATTAAAAAAATAAACAAAAATGTATTCTACAAATAAATTGGAAGAAGAGAGCCAAATATTGGATATCAGGCAATTGTATTTCTTAAAGATTGTTATATATCAACATTTTAACAAATTTGTACAGAAACATGAAACAACATATAAATCTAATGAAGTATATGCCGTTATTAAACTCGACAAAAGTATTACTAAAAAAACTTATTTGTATTTAGGACCTAAACGTTATAACTTCATCTTCGGTGAACTAAAGCAAATATTAATTCTAAACCATTGTTTAAAAAATATAAAAAATAGACAAATCAGCTGTCTAGATCAGAAATACATATTTACCTTGGTTTTTAATCAGCTATTTCTTTTCGTACATTTATTCTTAACACTGTAATATATTTATTTTACTTCTTTCACTTTTACTTCTGTTACTTTTTAAGACGTATTCATTTTGATTCTAAAGAATTATAATTTTGTACGGCACTTTTGTATAAAGACTACAAAGTGGAATAATTTGCTTCCGAAATTTATGCCGTTCAGGAAATAATTATTTTTACCCAAAGAAAAATGGCGTTAACTTCAGAGCACTCACAATTATGTAATACATTTTTTTTAGCCAAATACGGAACTATATTTTTCATTATTTTAGAGCATTAGTAAAACTCTGAAATCGGTGCCATACATTTCTCAATAATTTTTTGGAATAGGGGTTGAAATGAGGAAATTTGCGTCAGGGTAAAAGCTCTTAGAGCCAGTGGATTCGTACGGCATAGTAAAATATAACTTTCAAATAAATATCTTTATTTAAAATCAGGCACGCCATACAGTTTTCTATAATTTTTACAATAGTGAAAATATTTGGAAAATGAAAATTTTTTATTCTTTCCAGAACCGTTATTTTTGTACGGCATAAGGTTTTTATGTCTTATTTTTGTAATACCTGTCTTGGGTCGAAATGCTGTGAATTTCTATTTAATTAATTTACCTGGCCCAAGATTGGAAAGTTTGATTTTCCGCTGACAACCCATGTGCCACGGAGAATTGAGGGCATCGTGCTCAAATGTTTTCTTTTAGGTTGTAGTATTTAAGGGCCTCATTCATATATATTAAAAGCTGATAAGGCTGAACGTGTCGCACACTCGCCCCGAAAAGCGCCGATTTGCCGGACGGAAGGCTCTTTCCGCCGGCCGCGCAGCGGACGGCGTCGCGGCGCGAAGCGCCGCGACGTCCTTCCCGCGTTGCGACGTCGCGCTTA
>NW_019416451.1:0-20760 GCF_000390285.2 Anoplophora glabripennis
AAAAATTCAGCCAAGTTGACGAAATTTCGATTTAAAGGCTTGTTTAATTGGACTATTACAGACGTACCTAACTGAACAATTTTTTTTATAAAATGAAGTTAATGTAATGTAGTTTGAATGTAGTTTGAAATAACTTTATTTGCCATAGATTTCTTAGAATTAGTGTAGTTGAAGTTACTACATGGAAGGCGAGAATGGTTAAATAATAATCACATATCCCTGCTGTGAAAAATAAACAACTTGAACAAAAAAAGACTAAGTTTTTGAGACAGGTCCCGTATCATTGAAGTCTTTGACCTCAGGGAACATTTCACAATTTTATAACCTGCACTCGTGAAAATCACTTGTTCTTTAATCACTTTAACTGGTGGCTTCCTGGGTTCCTCAGTAGAAGTGTAGGTAATGTAGTGGTGGATTCTTGTAAAACACAAAACTTCCACACTGCATAGTTGTAACTGGAAAACTAAAATTCACGTTAGATTCTAAGGGGTCGGGTAAAAAAAATACATATACTATACCTGTAGAAAGGGTTTTTGCAAGACACCCCAGACCAGATACCAGATTATTTGTCTTCTGAGCAAACTTGGTGGTAGCTTTTCTCAATGCACAGGTTTATTATTTTACTTGACAAATGACAGGAGTTGACAGATGGGGGCGATTCGACGATCGTCAGTGACCGAAAACGTGGAGATAAATGTTCTAGGTTTGTTCAGATATGTCGCAGATTTGTACTGCAAGAGGTTATTATTTTTTTAAGGAATGGGTAAAGGCTATTTTAAAACTTGTAACGTTATTTACCGGTCGTTATGTTAAGTTAGAAGAATGTATTTAACTGACGGTCTAGGTCACAAAGCAAACGTGGGGTCACGTACCTCATGTGAACGCCTGTTAAACGTAATTTTCCGTTTGAGAAAAAAAACTATGCCACAGCTTCACAGATATATGGAATACGATACAAAACTTCGCGTTTTAGCTTCTTTCACACAAATTGGTGCATATAAAGTTAAAAATATTCAATTTTGCTACGATCTACGGATGGCGGCCATCTTGTGTGACATTAAAGTGACAGCGGTTCAGAGACTTGCGAACTTTTCATTTTAAGGGTTAAATACGATCACTTAAGACCCGCTGCGACTGTTGTGGGGGGTGAATATAATTTTTTCGGAAAGTTCGAGGTATGGGAATGTCGTTCATACATAATTGAACAGAGGGAGCTGCACGAATGTCTCGTAAAAGCCGGAAAAAGTAGGTTCTCCTCGTCCCTGCCGCGAAGAGACGCCCATGAATGAATGCACAAATTTCATGTCGCTAATGCCGGTCTTAAATTTAGTTACATTTGACATAAAAAAAGTTGACGGAGATATGAAAGTGTGAGATCGTCGCGACGCGCCGTCAAAGAGGCGTCTCGGGGGGCCAAATGGGGCCTCGTCGGTCCTCGGGCGCGGTCCGTACGCCCAGAGAAAGGCCAGGGCTTCGTTCTCGCGCAGGAAGCGGAGGGCCCCAGAGCGAGGAAAAAAAATTATACCGTCGCGAAAACGGCGTTTTCGGCGAGATAAACCGAGCATTAGCAAAAAGACGGGTATTTCGAGGGATTTGACGGTGCAGAGCCTTTTTGAAGAGCAAATTTCGGCGATGCGGAGTAGAAGATTCGCCGCGAAACTACGCCTCACGGAAGAAGAAAGGACGAAAGTCGGGCGTAGTAGCGAAGAGAACCGCAGATTCGCCCCGTAAAAAAAGTTTCAGTTCCGGAAAAACGACCCTCCGAGTGACATTTAGAGGCGTTTCCGGTATGTTCTACGTGCGTCGCACACGAAAAATGGGCCACGCCCCTCGAGGAACCCCGGAAAAACCGGAAAATTCTCCGGTTTGGCGCCGACAACCCTCGACCGAAACACCCCTAAACCACGAAAAAAGGAAGGCCGGGTCCTCCGGGCCCGGCCCCGAACCGTCGCTCGCCCCGCCGGAAAAGCCTTAGCACATGGAAATCGGCGCTCTTTAGGGGTGAGTGCGGGACGCGAGCGGAGCTATCGCTAATTAATAGTAATTGACTAGAAACGTAGGCAAGTCGGCTTCGCCGACTTGACGTTTCTCTCGGGCCTTCGGCCCTCGGGCGGCGCTGCGGGCCCCATGAGCTCCGCTTCGCGGAGCACTCTCTTGCGCGTATGTTTTTTAAATCATCACACCATCATCTACATCACCATGATCCACAGCACCATCGCATCATCTACATCACCATCATCTACATCATTATCATCCACATCGCCATCATCTACATAACATAATCTTCAGCACTATCATCTACATCGCCATCATCTACATCGCTATCATCTACATCGCTATCATCTACATCGCTATCATCTACATCACCATAATTGCAGTATCATCTTCTACAGCACCGTCATTTACATTACCATCATTTACATCGTCATCATCAACATCACCATAATCTACATCGCTATTATCTACATCACTATCATCTACATCTCCATCATCACATCTACATCGTCATCATCTACATCACTGTCATCTATATCGCCATGATCTACATCACCATCATCTACATCACCATACTCTACATCGCCATCATCTACACCACCATCATCTACATCGCCATCATCTACAGCTTTATCATCTACATCACCATAATTTACAGCACCATCTTCTACATCACTACGTCACATCATCTACATCACCATCATCTAAATTACTATCATCCACATCGCCATCATCTACATGACCCTCATCTACATCTATATCGCTATCATCTACATCATCTACATCTACACCACCATCATTTATACCACCATAATCTACATCACCATAATCTACATCACCATCATCTACATCGCCATTATCTACATCGCCACCATCTACAGCAACATCATCTACATCATCTACATCTACATCGCCATGGTCTACATAACCATCATCTACATCGCCAGCATCTACATCATCTACATCGCCATCATCTACATCACCATCACCTAAATCGGCAACATCTTCACCAAAACCATATACATCACCATCATCTACATCGCCACCATCCACATCACCATAATCTACATCACCGTCATCTACCTGACCATCATTTACATCGCCATTATCTACATTACCATCATCTACTACAGCAACATCTATATCACCATCATGTACATCACCATCATCTACATCACCATCATCTACATCGCCATAATCTACATCGCCATCATCTACATTACCATTATTTACATTATGTACATCACCACCATCTACATTATTATCACCATTCAAATGTGGGTCGATTTTGTGAAACATTCTGTGTAGCAAGTTTTAAAATAGCATCTGGTTACTAAATGAAAAATTTTTCATGAATAGGCTTCACTAAATAAAGTAGAAGAAATGAATATGATAAGGAATAATCCACGGAGTCTGTCCTGGATCAATTTTATAGAACATACAGTATATTGTAAAGCTTCAAAAAAACATATTATAAAATTGTTACCTCAAAAAATAAAGTAGATTGAAATAAAAAGAATATGAATACGATTGAACACTTGCAACTCTGACCAGGATCAATTTTGTTGGAACATTTGGTATAAAAATTATCAAAAAAGCATCGTGTTGGTAAATGCAAAATTTTTCATCAATGAACTTTACTAAAGAAAGTAGAAAAAGATAAAAAGGGTAAAAAACATCAAGTCTGCCGCCTTTTTGTTTTGGTTTCAATTCTGATGTAGATCATTTTGTACATCCAGTATAAACTTCCAAAGGGGTATCTAGTTAGTAAATATAAAATTTTTCATCCAAAGACTTCAGTACGTAGGTAAGTCAGAAATGGGGAAAAATAAGTTAAGTTTCACTCTCCTAATTCTGAAGTATCTTGTTATAAATAGACAATTTTTCATTCAAAGATTTCAGTACATAGGTAAGGCAGATATGGGAAAAAAATAAGTTTCACTTTCTCATAATTTTGAAGTGGATCATTTTTTGGAACATCCAGTATAAACTTCCAAAAAGGTATCTGGTTAGTAATTATACAATTTTTCATTAAAAGCCTTTAGTAAGTAAAAATAAAGTTAAAAGAGAAAGGAAAATTTTGCCTGTTAATCAGACCTGGCTCAATTTTGTAGAACATTCAGTATATGGATTTTTCAAAAAGCGAATGGTCAGTTTTCTTGAAAACGTTTCAGTGGAGAAAGTAAAAAAAGTAAAAAGAATAGGGAGCCTAGTCCACCTGTGTCAGCTTTATGAAACATCCAGTACAAAACATCTGGTTTATAAGACATGATTTGTCATAAAAATATTGCCATCAATAAATTTCTGAAATATACAGAAGCCTCTGGACCGGTAATTCTGACCTGGGTTAATTTATGTAGAACATCCAGTATATGGATTTTCAAAGAAAACGTCTGATTAGTAACTATATAAATTTTCATCAAGAGATTTCAATAAATAATGTAAGAAAGTGGGTAGTGAAAAAAGAAAAAATCCTAGTCCGCCTGTTTCATTTTTATATGAAACATTCAATATATAAATTTGCAAAATGCTTCTGAGTTCTACAATATAAGATTTTTCATAAAAATATCGCCATCAATAAATTTCTGAAATATACAGAAGCCTCTGGACCGATAATTCTGACCTGGGTCATTTTATGTAGAACATCCAGTATATGGATTTTCAAAGAAAGCGTCTGGTTAGTAACTATATAAATTTTCATCAAGAGATTTCAATAAATAATGTAGGAAAGTAGGTAGTGAAATGAGAAAAAAATCCTTGTCCGCCTGTTTCATTTTTAGCTCATGCCAGACAGCAATGAGGGCGCTAGGCTGTTCTACTATATGTTTGCTTAGCAGATCTAATATCTAGTACTATATCTATGGTCAATAGTTGGTTTGTCACGATTCGATGTAAGCATTATAGTCTACCCGGTTAACCTCAAATCTTTTATATCATGATAAAAGATATGTGACTAACTTTGTATTTTGTGGCTCTCAGTTGTCACTGTTGTCAGTAATTTTAATTTATATTTGGCAGCAAAATTGACCTATTTTGGAGTGTATGATTTATAAAATAATATGGAAATTTGTAGTTGATGTGTAATTATTATATTAAGAAAAACTGATGTAATCAAAGCTGAAATGTATGTATACGAATAAACAAATGTTGTCTTAGAATACAATTACAGAAAAATGTTTCTTTTAGATGCTGTTCTTTAAACAATGCTGGAAATTGGATGGAAATTGGACATTCAGAGGGTCTTGCTGAATAAGTAAAACATTAATTGTGAAGTTAAACAGAAAAGTATTTTTTTTGTAAATCAAAATACTGTGGATTCTTGAGTGTTGTGAGAAATAAGAAATCCCCCAAATATAATGTATTGTAAATCCATCATAAATGGTAATGGCTTAAAATTTCAATGTTATGAAGTTAAATGGAAGATATAAAAAAATGTTTTAATGCAGTTGACATGTGATAGCAGAAAATATGGTTTTGTATTTAAAATTAATGTTATTAGTACAGAAATGCCAGTACAGTAGATACCTAATGCAGTATTTATTCAGATGTATGTATTACTGGTAATATTAAATATAATAAAAAATAATGTGTTTTATTTGTAATGATTGATTGTGAAAAAAAATTGTATTTTTCTGTGACAACAGTGGATATTTAAAAATACATAACTATACAGGGTGGTGCAACTAAGATGGGGTGGAAGATTACGCCTGAACGACGAGGAATTATGAAATAATTTTTTGTCACGAGTTGCATAGTTACGAGATCCATATTCTAAAAATATTTTCATTATACAGGGTGCACACAAAAGTCCGTGGCAAACCAAACATATGTTTTTTTAAATGGAACACCCTGTATTTGAATCCTAAAATGAATTCTACCCATTACTACGATGATTTTGATATAATGATTGATGAGTCTAAAGTTTATAGTTTTAGAGAAAATGGCGCTTAAACTTGAAAAACTACCCCCAAATCAATCAAATTCCTCCCCCATCTAAAAAGGTTGTCAAAAAACGAAACCTATTACAAAATGTACCATATCCTTGGGTATAATAATGAATCTTGACTGGTTCAAAAATTACTGACTAGTATACAGGGTGATGGAGCTTGACTCGAAAGTCAATTTTTTTAAATGGAACACCCTAAATTTTATTTGCCCATCTTAAAGGCAATAAAACCAGCTTTCAAAAATACGGCACATGTTACCCTTCAATAAAATACTTTCTTAGGAAATCATCGGAAAACATTGATTTTTCAAAGAGCGACTGAAACAAACTGTGAAATAACGAACAAAACTTCAACATTTAGTAAGAGGGGTATGATGATTGTAACATTTTGTCTTTGACAATTAAGTAGTTGACAGTTTTGTAAAAGTAGGTTTTCAAAATGAGTTTAAGTACACAAGAAATTATCAATATGATATCAGTTCTATACGAATGTCAAAGAAATCCGTTATTAGCTAGTAGAGTGTATGCGGCACGATATCCGGAAAACGAGAAAAAATCAAGGCCTGAAGCTTTTCGCTCATTATTGAACCGATTTGAAGAGACTAGTAGTGTTGCATTCAAAAAACATGCAATAGTTAACAAACCAGTAACAAATGAAGAAAATCAACTAGCAGTATTACTAACTGTACAAGAAAATCCACAAACAAGTACCTACTAGAGAAATTGAGAGAAGTCTAGGTATAGACCGCACTAGCGTCACGAGAATTTTGAAGCAGCATAAATATCACGCGTATCACATGGAATTACATCAGCAAGCAGCATTTTAAAAGTAACGGTGTGATTAATCGTCATAATATGCACTTTTATTCAGTAGAAAACCCTCACTGGGTTCGCCAAATTGATCACCAAAATAAGTGGTCTATAAATGTTTGGGGTGGAATAATTAGTATTCACGTGATAGGCCCTAATTTTTTCGAGGATCATCTCACTGGTGAAATCTATTTAAATTTTTTAGAAAATGAATTGCCGCTGCTTTTAGAAAATTTAAATTTAGCACTAAGAAATTCTTTCTGGTTTCAACATGACGGAGCCCCGCCACATTTTCACATAAATGTACAAAATTACTTAAACAATTGGAAGAAAAATCAATGGATTGGCCGTGGTGGTCCGATTGTGTGGCCGGCCAGATCTCCTGATCTGACGCCGATGGACTACTTTTTGTGGGGATATGTCTCAGAACAAGTATATAGAATGCCTCCAACGGCAGATGATACGAAAATACGGATTCAACAATGTTTCCGTCAAATTACAGAGCAGACCTTACGAAATGTTGAACGTTCCTTCATACATCGGCTTGAAATATGTCTTCAACAAAATGGCGGCCTGATTGAACAACTCTTATAAAGCATTTAGATACATCTTTCTGTAACGTTAGTAATAATGGTATTGATTTTCTTTATTTGTTATTGCTTTATTAACTACTGTATATTTTGTGAATGTAACCCTTCCTTTCTCCTAAAATCAGTTCAATAAAGAATGAGAAGCTACAGTTTACTGACATCATAGCCCTCTTACTAAATGTTGAAGTTTTGGTCGTTATTTCACAGTTTGTTTCAGTCGCTCTTTGAAAAATCAATGTTTTCCGATAATTTCCTAAGAAAGTATTTTATTGAAGGGTATCATGTGCCATATTTTTTGAAAGCTGGTTTTATTGCCTTTAAGATAAGGCAAATAAAATTTAGAGAGTTCCATTTAAAAAAATTGACTTTCGAGTGAAATAGTCATGGCACATTTTGTACTAGGTTTCGTTTTTTGACAACCTTTTTAGATGCGGGAGGAATTTGATTGATTTGAGGGTAGTTTTTCAAGTTTAAGCGCCATTTTCTCTAAAACTATAAACTTTAGACTCATCAACCATTATATCAAAAGCATCGTAGTAATGGGTAGAATTCATTTTAGGATTCAAATACAGGGTGTTCCATTTTAAAAAACATATGTTTGGTTTGCCACGGACTTTTGTGTGCACCCTGTATAATGAAAATATTTTTAGAATATGGATCTCGTAACTATGCACCTCGTGACAACAAATTATTTCATAATTCCTCGTCGTTCAGGCGTAATCCTCCACCCCATCTTGGTTGCACCACCCTGTATACTTACAGTATATTTATTTAAAACTGAATGGTTGTTTTTACTACATTATGCTTTTTCAAATCTCTACAAATATTTTTATCGTTTATACTACTATTTTTCAAATGATTAAAAAACTTTTATTGAAACTATCTTCCAAAATTTGTCAACTAAAAAATTGTATTTATTATACATTTGTAAAAATGAACATACATTTGTATATTTTATATAATATGCTGGGAGTGTAACTACACATAATGTCACATTATATATGTAATGTATAGTGGAAGATCAGCAAAGATGTTTTATTTAAATCGATCAAAATTTTTTGAAGAATTTTCCAAAGTTTGAAATAACTTTATTTGCCATAGTTTTCTTAGAATTAGTGTAGTTGAAGTTACTACATGGAAGGCGAGAATGGTTAAATAATAATCACATATCCCTGCTGTGAAAAATAAACAACTTGAACAAAAAAAGACTAAGTTTTTGAGACAGGTCCCATATCAATGAAATCTTTGACCTCAGGGAACATTTCACAATTTTATAACCTACACTCGCGAAAATCACTTGTTCTTTAATTACTTTAACTAGTGGCTTCCTGTGGGCCCAAAATTTATTGAGGAATTTTCCAAAGTAGGTATTTTCTCATTTGTTTTAATAACTTTTTAACTTATTTTACATATGTACCTAAGTGAACAATTTTTTTTATAAAATGAAATTAATGTAATGTAGTTTGAAATAACTTTATTTGCCATAGTTTTCTTAGAATTAGTGTAGTTGAAGTTACTACATGGAAGGCGAGAATGGTTAAATAATAATCACATATCCCTGCTGTGAAAAATAAACAACTTGAACAAAAAAAGACTAAGTTTTTGAGACAGGTCCCATATCAATGAAATCTTTGACCTCAGGGAACATTTCACAATTTTATAACCTACACTCGCGAAAATCACTTGTTCTTTAATTACTTTAACTAGTGGCTTCCTGTGGGCCCAAAATTTATTGAGGAATTTTCCAAAGTAGGTATTTTCTCATTTGTTTTAATAACTTTTTAACTTATTTTACAAATGTACCTAAGTGAACAATTTTTTTTATAAAATGAAATTAATGTAATGTAGTTTGAAATAACTTTATGTGCCATAGTTTTCTTAGAATTAGTGTAGTTGAAGTTACTACATGGAAGGCGAGAATGGTTAAATAATAATCACATATCCCTGCTGTGAAAAATAAACAACTTGAACAAAAAAAGACTAAGTTTTTGAGACAGGTCCCATATCAATGAAGTGTTTGACCTCAGGGAACATTTCACAATTTTATAACCTGCACTGGCGAAAATCACTTGTTCTTTAATCACTTTAATTGGTGGCTTCCTGGGGGCCCTTTATTGAGGAATTTTCCAAAGCAGGTATTTTCTCAATTTGTTTTAATAACTTTTTAACTTGTTTTACGTATGTACCTAAGTGATTTTTTTTTTATAAAATGAAATTAATGTAATGTAGTTTGAAATAACTTTATTTGCCATAGTTTTCTTAGAATTAGTGTAGTTGAAGCTACTAAATGGAAGGCGAGAATGGTTAAATAATAATCACATTTCTCTGTTTTGAAAAATAAACAACTTGAACAAAAAAAAGACTAAGTAAGTTTTTGAGACAGGTCCAGTATCAATGAAATCTTTGACCTCGGGAAACATTTCATAATTTTATAACCTGCACTCGCGAAAATCACTTGTTCTTTAATCGCTTTAACTGGTAGCTTCCTGGGTGCCCAAAATTTATTGAGGAATTTTCCAAAGCAGGTATTTTCTCAATGTGTTTTAATAACTTTTTAACTTGTTTTACCCAAGTGAACAAATTTTTTTATAAAATGAAATTAATGTAATGTAGTTTGGAATAACTTTATTTGCCATAGTTTTCTTAGAATTAGTGCAGTTGAAGCTACTACATGGAAGGCGAGAATGGTTAAATAATAATCACATATCCCTGCTGTGAAAAATACACAACTTGAACAAAAAAAGACTAAGTTTTTGAGATAGGTCCCGTATCAATGAAATCTTTCACCTCAAGGAACATTTCACAATTTTATAACCTGCACTCGCGAAAATCACTTGTCCTTTAATCACTTTAACTGGTGGCATCCTGGGTTCCTCGGTAGAAGTGTAGGTAATGTAGTGGTGGATTCTTGTAAAACACAAAACTTCCACACTGCATAGTTGTAACTGGAAAATTAAAATTTATGTTAGATTCTACCAATGGCCGGGTAAAAAATATATATACTATACCTGCAGAAAGGGTTTTTGCAAGACACCTCGGAGCAGATTCTTATTTGTATTCTTAGCAATCTTGGGAGTGGCTTTTCTCAATACACAGGTTTATTTTACTCGACAGATGACAGGACTTGACAGATGGGGGGCGATTCAACAATCGTCAGTAATCGAAAACGTAGAGATAATTGTTTAAGGTTTGTTAGGTTTGTTTGTTGAGACATATCGCAGTGCAAAGTAATCTTCACAGGGGTTTTTATTTTTTTTGAAGGAATGGGTAAAGGCTCTGTTAAAACTTGTAGTGTTTTTACCGATCCATAAGTTAAGTTGGAAGAATGTATTTAACCGACAATCCAGGTCACAAAGCAAACGTGGGGCCACGTACCTCATGGGAACGCCTGTTAAACGTAATTTTCCTTTTGTGGAAAAAAACCTGCGACAGGTTTAGCGACACATCGGAAACAATAGAAATCGTCCCACTTTAGCTTCTTTTACACAAATCGCCACACGAAAGTTGAAAATTTTCAATTTTCCTAGGACGAACGGAATGGCGGCCATTTTGTGACATTAAACTGACAGTCTGACAGCGGTTCAGAGACTTTTGTGAACTTTTAATTTTAAGGGTTCAATATGATCACTTAGAACCTGTTGGAACTGTTGTGGGAAGCGAATATAATTTTTTTCGGAAAGCTCGAGGTGCAGGAATGTCTCGTAAACGCCGGGAAAGTAGGTTCTCACTGTCCCCGCCTCGAAGAGACGCCCATAGTTGAATGCACAAATTTTGTATCGCTAATGCCGATCTTAAATTCTGTTACATTCGACCTAAAAAAAGTTGATGGAGATATAGAAGACTGAGATCGTCACGACGCGTCGCCGGCAAGGCGTCTCGGGGGGCCAACGCGGGCTTCCTCAGTCCTCGGGCGAGGTACGTACGCCGAGAGAAAGGCCAGGGCTTCGTCCTCGCGCAGAAAGCGAAGGCCGATCGAGCGAGGGAAAAAAATTATGCCGGCGCGAAAACGGCGTTTTCCGGGCTTTATAAACTAATATAATATATATATATAATATAATAAACTAATCGGGGTCTGGCGAGAGAGATGCGAGATGTAGACCCCTTTTGAAAAGCTAATTTCGGCGTTAGAAAGTAAAAAGTACGCCGCAAAAATACGCCCGAGACGCTCGGAAAGGACGAAACTTTCGCGTAAAAGCGGAAGGACGTCCCGATCCCTCCCGGGAAAAAAGTCCTCCGTCGGAGAAATCGACCCCGAAACGCTTCCGATGGAAGGCGTTTCCGAATATCTGCGTCTCACTTCCCCGCTAAAAGCCGCGATCGGTCGCGCAGACCTCCCGAAAAAGCGAAAATTCACTGGGAAGAGGGCAAAAAATCGCCATCGAAATACGACGTTTGGATGAAGAAAGAAAGGCGGGGGGCTTCGCCCCCCGCGCTTCTCCGCTGCGCGGCTCGCTCGCGGAGCCTAAGTGCAAAATGGCCCTTTTTCGGGGGCGGGCGTGCGAGCGAGAGTAACCTACACGTTTTAATATATATGAATAGAAACGTAGGCAAGTCGGCTTCGCCGACTTGACGTTTCTCTCGTACCTTCGGCCCTCGGGCGGCGCTGCGCGCCTCATGAGCTCCGCTTCGCGGAGCACTGTCTTGTGCGAATGTTTTTTAAATCATCAACGCCATCATCCACGTTACCATCATCTACATCACCATCATCTACAGCACCATCATCTACATCACCATCATCTACATCACTATCATCCACATCGCCATCATCTACATAATCATCTACATCACCATAATCTTCAGCACTATAATCTCCAGCAGTATCATATACATCACCATCATCTACATCGCTGTTATCTACATCACCATCATCCATATCGCTATCATCAACATCACCATAACCTACATCGCTATTATCTACATCACCATAATCTACATCTACATCGCCATCGTCTACATCACTAGCATTTACATCGCCATCATCTACATCAGCATCATCTTCATCACCATCATATACATCACCATCATCTACATCGCCACCATCCACATCACCATAATCTACATGACCGTCATCTACATGACCATCATTTACATCGCCATTATCTACATTATCATTATCTACTACAGCAACATCTATATCACCATCATGTATATCACCATCATGTACAACACCATCATCTACATCGCCATCATCTACATTACCATCATCTACGTCACCATTGTCTACATCGCCATCATCTACATTACAATTATTTACATCATCTACTTCCCCACCATCTACATTATTATCACCATTCAAATGTGGGTCGATTTTGTGAAACATTCTGTGTTGCAAGTTTTAAAATGGCATCTGTTCAGTAAATAAAAAAAATTCATGAATAGGCTTCACTAAATAAAGTAGAAGAAATAAATATGATAAGGAATAATTCATGAGGTTTCTTTTTGATCAATTTTATTGGACATGCACTATATTGTAAAGCTTCAAAAAACATATTATAAAATTGTTACCTCAAAAAATAAAGTAGAATGAAATAAAAAGAATATGAATACGTTTGAACACTTGCAACTCTGACCTGGATCAATTTTGTTGGAACATTCGGTATAAAAATTATCAAAAAAGCATCGTGTTGGTAAATGCTAAATTTTTTATCAATGAACTTTACCAAAGAAAGTAGAAAAAGGTAAAAAGGGTAAAAAAATATCTGGTCTGCCGCCTTTTTGTTTTGGTTTCAAATCTGATCAATTTGTACATCCAGTACAAACAGTACTTCCAAAAGGGTATCTAGTTAGTAAATGGACAATTTTTCATTCAAAGATTTCAGTACGTAGGTAAGGCAGAAATGGGAAAAAAATAAGTTTCACTCTCATAATTTTAAAGTGGATTATTTTTTGGAACATCCAGTATAAACTTCCAAAAAGGTATCTGGTTAGTAAATATACAATTTTTCATTAAAAGCCTTCAGTAAGTAAAAATAAAGTTAAAAGAGAAAATAAAATTTTGCCTGTTAATCAGACCTGCCTCAATTTTCAGTATATGGATTTTTCAAAAAGCGTCAGTTTCAAAACGTTTCAGTAGAGAAAGTAAAAAAAGTAAAAAGAATAGAGAAGCCTAGTCCACCTGTGCCAGCTTTATGAAACATCCAGTACAAAACATCTGGTTAATAAGATTTGATTTGTCATAAAAATATTGCTATCAATAAATTTTTGTAATATACAGAAGCATCTGGACCGATAATTCTGGCCTGGGTCCATTTTTGTAGAACATCCAGCATATGGATTTTCAAAGAAAGCGTCTGGTTGGTATCTATATAAAATTTCATCAAGAGATTTCAATAAATAAAGTAGGAAAGTGGGTAGTGAAATGAGAAAAAAATCCTAGTCCGCCTGTTTCATTTCTATATGAAACACTCAGTATATAAATTTGCAAAATGCCTCCGAGTTCTACAATATAAGATTTTTCATAAAAATATTGCCATCAATAAATTTCTGAAGTATAAGAAGCCTCTGGACCGATAATTCTGACCTGGGCCATTTTGTGTAAACATCCAGTACATGGATTTTCAAAGAAAGCGTCTGGTTAGTAACTATATAAATCTTCATCAAGAGATTTCAATAAATAATGTAGGAAAGTAGGTAGTGAAATGAGAAAAAAATCCTTGTTCACCTGTTTCATTTTTATGAAACACTCAGTATATAAATTTGCAAAATGCTTCTACAGTTGTACAATATAAGATCTTTCATAAAAATATTGTAACCAATGAATTTCTGAAATATGCAGATACTCTCGACCGTTCCAGCTTCAAAGCAATTTGCTTAGAAACCCCGTCATCCTGTGTAGAGAAACCTATTTGAAAAGTTATATTTTCTTCCATATCGTCATTGTCATCGTAATTCCAGTTAGTAACTTAATTTTAGAAAAAAATTATAACATCGAGTAATTCTCTAGTGTTGCAATCGAAAGCTGCATTCTTAAACGTACATAATGAAGCCAGTTCGATTTTAGTTCGTGCCAGACACAATGAGGGCGCTAGCTGTCCTCTAAATGCTTGCCATGATTGGATGTAATAATTTCCCTACCCGATTAACTGCAAATCTTTAATCTGTGATCTGTGAGTAACTTCTTGTATTTATATGGCTGTCAAATGGATATTGGATGTATATATCCTATAGTAGGATCATATTCGATGCAAAGTAATAAATCATTGCCTGTCAAGGGAGCCAATGAAGTACGCTTTTAAGGGTTTTACAAATTGAATAATTTCTTTATACATTATGAAGGGACGAGGGGATCAGCTTAGGTCTGGCACCCTTGTTCCTACAAAAATTCCTTTATTCTCATAAACTATTTATTTTAAATGTAATTTATTATATATCCAATTTGTTTCCTAAATTCCACATATGTACTACATTTTACCTCTGTACGCGCCACTGTTGTTTACTTGTTTTTTGGAAGCGCTCTCTAATTGACGGCAAAGCTCGCCAGGTTAGTATTTGACGTATAACCGACCAGTTCGTACACTCGATGCACCTGGGCGACTACAGCTACTACNAAGAGTAGATATAATTAATAATTGGCTGCAAAATTTACCGATTTCCCAGTATTTGTTTTTTAGAAGTATATTTTGAAATAATATGGAAATTTGTAGTTGATGTATAATTATTATATTAGTAAAAGCTGTTGGAATCAAAACTTGAAAGGTATGTACCTATAGAAATTAGAAACAATCAAACAAATGTTTTCTTAGTTAGAATAGAATTACAGAAAAATGTTTCTTTTAGATGCTGTTATTTAAACAATGCTGGAAGTTGAAGAAGCTGAAGAAAAGAAGTTTTAATTGGATTATTTAACTGTGATACATGTAGTATTTTGTCTTGCTGAATAAGTAAAACGTTAATTGTGATGTTAAACAGAAATATTTTTTTAAGTAAAAATACCGTGTTCTTTGAGTGTTGTGAAAAATAATAAATTCCTCAAGTATAATGTATTTTAACTCCATTGTAAATGGTAATGGGTTAAAATGTCGATGTTATAAAGTTAAATGGAAGATATAAAAATAATATTTTAATCCAGTTGACATGTGATAGCAGAAGATAGGGTTATGTATTTAGAATTAATGTTATTAGTACAGAAATGCCGGTACAGTAGTACAGTATTTATTCAGATGTATGTAATTGATAATATTAAATATAAATAAAAAATAATGTGTATTATTTATGATTGATTGTGAAAGAAAATTGTGTTTTTCTGTGACAACAGTGGATATTTAAAAATACATAATATAATTACTTACCGTATATATATTTAAAACAAAATGGTTAATGTTTTTATTACATTATTTTTTTTAAATGTTTATCAATGTTATACAAATATTTTTATCGTTTATACTTATTTCAGACCTCTCGGAATGTATTAAAACCTGAGTTTTTCAAATGACAAAAAAACATTTATTGAAATTACCTTCCAAAATTTGTTAACTAAAAAATTGTGTTTATTATGTGTAAAATTGAACACACATCTGTATATTTTATATAATATGCTGGGAGTGTAACTGTATGCATAATGTGACATTGTATATGTAACGTATAGTGGAAGACCAACAAAGATGTTTTATTTAAATCATTCTTTATTCACTGGTGGTTTCCAGGGGTCCTCCTTAAAACGGCAAGGAGTGTAGGAATGTAGTGGTGGATTCTTATAAACCAACTAAACAAAACTTCCACACTGTGCACTATATTTACGTTCATCTACAGCCTAGTTTCAACTGAAAAACTAAAATTCATGTTAGATTCTACCAACAGCCGGGTAAAAAAATACATATACTATACCTGTCGAAAGGGTTTTTGCAAAACGCCCCCAGGCCAAATATTTGTCTTCTGAGTAAACTTGGAACTGGCTTTTCTCAATTTACAGGTTTATTTTATTTGACAGACAGATAGATCTTCAAGTTTAGGAATCTTGCAGATTTTTACTACAATGTAATCTTGGTAGAGGTTATTATTATTTTTAATGAATGGGTAAAGGTTATGTTAAAGTTTACTGCTATTTACCTGTACATATGTTAAGTTGGAAGAATGTATTTCACTGACAATCCAGATCAGTAAGCATAAATGGGGCCACGACCTATACGACATAAGCTCATGGGAACGGTGTTAAATGTAATTTTCTTCTTGGGAAAAAAACTGTACAAAATCTTCACAAAACCAAAGAATACGATGTAAAACGGCCTCCGCTAGCGTGATTTACACAAATCGGGGCATATAAAGTTGAAAATTTCCGATTTTTTTACGAACAACGAGCGGCCGCCAGCTTGTGATATCAAAGTGACGTTAGTCACGGCGCTGTCATCGGATGTCAGGAACTCGCAAAATTTTTTATTTAAGGGTTTAATACTAACACTTACGACCCTGCGGGGCTACTGTGAGGGCCAAATATAATTTTTCGCGGAAAGGGAAAGGTATCGTGGCGTCAGTCGTGAAGAATTCGGTCGTGGAAACACCACGAACGTCACGTAAGAGCCGCGGAAAGTACGTTCTCTTTTCACCTGACCGAAGAACCGCCCATGGCTGAACGCACAAATTTTATATCGCTAATGCCGGTCTTAAATTTTGTTACATTCGACCTAAAAAAAGTTGATGGAGATATAGAAGAGAGAGATCGTCGTGACGCGTTGCCGGAAAGCCGTCTCGGGGGGCCTACCGGGGTTTCCTCAGTCCTCGGGCGCGGTTCGTACGCCGAGAGAAAAGCCAGGGCTTCGTCCTCGCGCAGAAAGCGAAGGCCGATCGAGCGAGGGAAAAAAATTACGCCGTCGCGAAAACGGCGTTTTCGCCGAAATAATCCGGGCTTTATAAAATAATCGGGGTCTGGCGAGAGAGACGCGAGATGCAGACCCCTTTTGAAAAGCCAATTTAGGCGTTAAAAAGTAAAAAATACGCCGCAAAAATACGTCCGAGATGCTCGGAAAGGACGAAACTTTCGCGTAAAAGCGGAAGGAAGTCCCGATCCCTCCCGCGTAAAAAGCCCTCGGTCGGAGAAATCGACCCCGAAACGCTTCCGATGGAGGGCGTTTCCGAGTATCTGCGTCTCACTTCCCCGCTAAAAGCCGCGGTCGGTCGCGCGGACCCCCCGAAAGACCGAAAATTCACTGGGAAGAGGGAACAAAATCGCCGTCGAAATACGACGTTCGTACGAAGGAAGGCCGGCGGGGGGCTTCGCCCGCCGCGCCTAGCCGCCGCGCGGCTCGCTCGCGGAGCCTTAGTTAGTGCAAAATGGCCCTTTTTCGGGGGCGGATGCGGGAGCGTGAGTAACCTACACACTTTAATATATATGACTAGAAACGTAACCAAGTGACGTTTCTCTCAGGCCTTCGGCCCTCCGACGGCGCTGCGCGCATGAGCTCCGCTTCGAGGAGCACTGTCTTGTGCGCGAATGTTTTTTAAATCATCAACACCATCATCCACATCGCCATCATTTACATCACCATCATCTACAGCACCATCATCTACATCACCATCATCTACATCACTATCATCTACATCGCCATCATCTACATCATCATCATGTACATCACCATAATCTTCAGCACTATAATCTTCAGCTCTATCATCTACATCACCATCATCTACATCGCCATCATCTACATCGCTATCATCTACATCACCATAATTGCAGCACTATCATCTACATCGCCGTCATCTACATTACCATCATTTACATCGTCATCATCTACATTGCTATCATCTACATCGCTATAATCTACATCACCATCATCTATATCGCTATCATCAACATCACCATAATCTACATTGCTATTATCTACATCACCATCATCTACATCTACATCGCCATCACCTACATCACCATCGTCTACATCACCATGATCTAGATCACCATCGTCTACATCGCCATGATCTACATCACCATCATCTACATCACCAAAATCTACATCGCCATCATCTACACCACCATCATCTACATCACCATAATCTACATCGCCATCATCTACATCACCATCATCTACATCGCCATCATCTACAGCGTCATCTTCTACATCACCATAATTTACAGCAACATCATCTACCTCACCATCGCCATCATCTACCTCACCATCGCCATCATCTACATCTACACCACACCACTATAATCTACATCGCCATTATCTACAGTACCATCATTTACATCATCTACATCTACATCGCCATGGTCTACATAACCATCATCTACATCGCCAGCATCTACATCATCTACATCGCTATCATCTACATCACCATAATTGCAGCACTATCATCTACATCACTATCATATACATCACCATCATCTACATCGCCATCATCCACATCACCATAATCTACATCACCATTATCTACATGGTCATTTACATCGCCATTATCTACATTACCATCATCTACTACAGCATATATATCATAATCACATCTATATCACAATCATGCACGTCGCCATCATCTACATGACCATTATTTAAATCATCTACATCACCACCAGTATCAGCATTCTAATGTGGGTCGATTTTGTGAAACATTCTGTGTAGAAAGTTTTAAAATGGCATCTGGTTAGTAAATAAAAAAAATTTCATTAATAGGCTTAACCAAATAAAGTAGAAGAAACAAATATAATAAGGAATAATCCACGGGGTCTGTCCTGGATTAATTTTATAGAACATGCAGTATATTGTAAAGTTCCAAAAAGCATATTATAAAATTGTGCATCAATAGACCTCAAAAAAATAAAGTAGAATGAAATAAAAATATGATTACGTTTGAACTCTGACCTGGATCAATTTTGTTGGAACATTCGGTATAAAAATTATCAAAAAAGCATCGTGTTGGTAAATGAAAAATTTTTCATCACTGAACTTTACCAAAGAAAGTAGAAAAAGGTAAAATGTGTAAAAAAATATCTGGTCTGCCGCCTTTTTGTTTTGGGTTGAATTCTGATGTAGATCATTTTGTACATCCAGTATAAACTTTCAAAAGGATATCTAGATAGTAAATATAAAATTTTTCATCCAAAGACTTCAGTACGTAGGTAAGTGAGAAATGGGGAAAAAATAAGTTAAGTTTCACTCTTCTAATTCTGAAGTGGATCATTTATTGGAACATCCAGTATAAACTTCCAAAAAAGTATAGGTTCGTAAATATACAACTTTTCATTCAAAGACTTCAGTACGTAGGTAAGGCAGAAATGGGAAAAAAATAAGTTGTTTCACTTTCTCTTAATTTTGAAGTGAATCATTTTTTGGAACATCCCAGTATAAACTTCCAAAAAGGTATCTTGTTAAAAAATATACAATTTTTCATTAAAAGCCTTCAGTAAGTAAAAATAAAGTTGAAAGAGAAAGGAAAATTTTGTCAGCTTTATGAAACATCCAGTACAAAATATTTGGTTAATAAGATATGATTTGTCATAAAAATATTACCATCAATAAATTTCTGAAATATACAGAAGTCTGGACGATAATTCTAACCTGGGTCAAATTATGTAGAACATCCAGTATATGGATTTTCAAAGAAAGCATCTGGTTAGTAACTATACATTTTCATCAAGAGATTTCAATAAATAATGTAGGAAAGTGTGTAGTGAAATGAGAAAAAAATCCTAGTCCTCCTGTTTCATTTTTATGAAACACACGGTAAATAAATTTGCAAAATGCTTTGAGTTCCACAATATAAGATTTTTCATAAAAATAATTGACATCAATAAATTTCTGAAATATACAGAAGCCTCTGGACCGATAATTCTGACCTGGGTTAATTTATGTAGAACATCCAGTATATGTATTTTCAAAGAAAGAGTCTGGTTAGTAACTATATAAATTTTCATCAAGAGATTTCAATAAATAATGTAGGAATGTGGGTAGTGAAATGAGAAAAAAACCTAGTCCGCCTGTTTCATTTTTATGAAACACAGTATATAAATTTGCAAAATGCTTCTAAGTTCAACAATATAGAATTTTTCATAAAAATATTGCCATCAATAAATTTCTGAAATATACAGAAGCCTCTGGACCGATAATTCTGACCTGGGTTAATTTATGTAGAACATCCAGTATACGGATTTTCAAAGAAAGCGTCTGGTTAGTAACTATATAAATTTTCATCAAGGGATTTCAATAAATAATGTATGAAAGTGGGTAGTGAAATGAGAAAAAAATCCTAGTCCACTTGTTTCATTTTTATGAAACACTCAGTATATAAATTTGCAAAATGCATCTAAGTTCTACAATATAGGATTTTTCATAAAAATATTGCCATCAATAAATTTCTGAAATATACAGAAGCCTCTGGACCGATAATTCTGACCTGGGTTAATTTATGTAGAACATCCAGTATATGGATTTTCAAAGAAAGCGTCTGGTTAGTAACTATATAAATTTTCATCAAGAGATTTCAATAAATAATGTAGGA
>NW_019416451.1:23694-29957 GCF_000390285.2 Anoplophora glabripennis
TGCTCATTAAACAGAATTTTCCATGATTGCGGACGCCATATTGGAACCGCCATGATGTTTTTTTTAAAATCACCAGACGGCATTCGATAGAGTTTTTAAATACGAAGCTTTTGACACGTCGAACGTCAATATTGATGCATTTTTATTCTGGGCAGCCCACTGTGCCCGTTGACGTGAAACGCTCGATATATATATAAGAAAGTGATTAACATTCAGGATTAATACTAATAGTAAGATTGATATTAATATCAACTTGTGTGTGTTTGTACTTGGGAGTTCAATTAACTATTATTTGACTACTCTTAGCATGACCCAGGAACAACGGCGTGGACGTGGTAGATTCTTGTTCCCTTTGGGATGCTTGTTTAGCGTGAGTCCCCTTGCCTCTCAGGATTTGGGGTGCTTCCTCTACTCTGCTATTATTTCAATATTATCATTTGCAGCTTCCCGATGTGCAGCATCTAGTGTTGTGTCAAGTAGTGATCTGACATTTTCTTCGTGTCTTGCGAAACCCAAATACCATAAGATACTGGTAATATGGGCGCAAGTACCTAATGTCCGACGCCCAGTTTGACAAGTACAGTAAAACCCTAATATAGGGCCATCTTCATCACCTGCATTTTCTTGGATAGGTACATACGCAATAAAAGTCTGATGATTTGTTGCATTGCGAAACCTGGAGTAGATTCTAGTTCTAATAAACCCAGGCTCTTGTAAATGTTCATCTAATTGTAATTTTTCATCATTTTCTCTAATAAGTTTATCTTCAATATATGAAGGAGCAAGACGAACTTGATAAATTCCAATTGTCAAATCTTTTAAATAATCTAAATCAAGTAATGGAAAGTCGTCAACATCTTGGTTATGAATTCGTCTCCATTGGGCATTTCTTCTTACTAGATTGTCAACTTCAAATCTGCGCCTTGCATTTGGATAGGAGGGTGATACTTATTTATTATAGCTCCTGCAATCAGATAAAAATCATTCAAATGTTTTGCATGCTGAAGTTTTAGCACGTCCTAAAAACTTGAATATAGATTTTATATGGCCATTTCGGGCTTCAACGACCCATCGAAGTTTAGTCACAATACGAGAATCATTTGCATCTTCGGTTGATAATTGTCTTTGTCCCGGCTGTAATAGAGCGGGCATTCTATGATTGATTCCTAAACGATCTAGTAATGGTATCACATCGCGATATCCTCTGTCCACGAGAATGATATCGCTACATTGAATCCACTGTCGTAATGATTCAACATCTTTTTCAAGCTCGTCTCGTAGGATGGCGGCATCATTATTTTGAGTATCAGAAAAATAGGGACCTAAAATCGCCAAAATATATCCGTCAGGTGCCACAATCATAGTTGGTTTTAACAGATGTCGATTTTTATGTTTAGAGTATGATTGGCGCAGTACACGGAAGTTACTACTTTTATCTATGAATACATAGGTGCCATCAATCACTAAAATAGCTTTTGGCTCTTCTGGTTGTGGATTATACAACTCATTCGAAAACGTGTTGCCTAATGAATTCTTCCCTAGTGATAGATCCAAGACCTATGTTATCACGGACGAATGTTTGTAATAAGGACAATCTTACAATAGAAATATGTGAGCTGACGGTTTGTCTGCTGGGATAATTAAAAATAATTTTGAGAAATTCGTCACACAACCCTTGCCTCATTTTGCACAAGAATAACAGATCCTTTCTTTTCACAAGCCGTGAATCACCAGCGATAAGCACATGACGGCATTGGCCAAGGAGATCTTCGAATTGTTACTTATTGAGAGAAGTGATGCAGTTGAAATCTTCATCAATAAAGTTGTCTATATCTAAAACACTCGGTGTATTCTAACTAACATTTCTCACTTCTTGTAAGAAAAGTTGAAGTTGTGGTCCTTTGATGATATAAGGTCGGTTAATGGAACGCAGGCCTACCATCAACATGTTATACAGTAAGCCATCCTTTAAATGTTGAGGACAGGTCTTGGTGTTTTCTGGGGCATAGATATTTCTTTGGATAAATATATGTACTCTACACCTGATCGACAATCTTTGTAAGTTACGTTCAGCCCCTCAAATGAAACAAGTACTAGATACAGTCTGAGTTAAGACATTTAGCTGCAATGAAGTTGGATCATCTTCTAGCATATTAATATGTTGGCTAATGGATCTATTACAATTCAAGCACAACCTTGAATTCTCATCCATTTATAAAGGCGGGTGTCCAAGTTCATCCCGCCTGTTAACTGCAATCTGTCGTTTAATAATATTTTCATAACCTTCTATTCTTGCCAACTGTCTAATATTATTAAATGCGTTATTACACGTATAACATCGAGCTCTAGCGTTAGCCATTTTTATGAGATCAAAAATTCTTCGAGAAGATTCAGTATCAGGAAAAATTACAATTTCATAGAATCAGTTGAGCGATAAAAAGGGAGATGAAGTTATACATAAGAACTGAATATATAATATCTTCGTTTGCAAACTCATATACGAATATTCAATTCTATGCACCACCTAACTGAAAGGTGTGCAATTAATTGATTCCCAATGCTAATTAAAAAAACTCCTCTTATAATATCTTTGCGTAACATTTGATTTATGAGTTATACTTTTTTAGCTGATGCGCCACCTATTGATTTTTATCACAACTAACTTTTATACTTATGTGCCGGACGGGTTGCCGCCCGGCGAGATATTCAAATTCAAATAATGATTGTTTGGCGTGCAGCCGTACGCAGGGGCGAGATGAACATTTTTAACACAATAGAATATCGATGCATCAAATAAGTTGATCCTTGAGCATTTCAATTTCAATTCCATATAGATATATATTCTGAGCAAAACCCGGACTTTGAAGGACATAAGCAAATGTATACAGACGAGAAACCGTATAACTGCAGGTTGTGTGGGAAGCGTTTTGAGAAACAGCGTGGCTTTGAATGGCGTGGTCAGGATTTCTCTTAAAATCAGGATTGTCTTGGTAATGCTACAAGGTCTATACGCAACGTGATGAACACTCCGGAAACATTTACGAAAATGACTTTTCAAGCTCGGCTTGATAAGCAACCAGTTTTTACTTATTAGTAATGTATCATAAGGAGACACCTGATCTTCTTCCGAGACTCCGAGATACTATTGAAGGATTATTCTTATGAGAATCGCTAAAACATTTCTATAACCATAAGTACCTTTCGTATAACTTGATTCAACAATAATATAATATACTATTTTGGGAGGTAAGTGATGACAGAGTGGGAACAGACAAGACTCACGCTAAAAAAGCACCCCAACGGGAACAAGAATCTACCACGTCCACGCCGCTGTTCCTGTGTCACGCTAAGAGTAGTCAAATAATAGTCAATTGAACTTCCAAGTACAAACACACACACAAGTTGATATTAATATTAATCTTACTATTAGTATTAATCCTGAATGTTAATCACTTTCTTATATATATATATAAATCCCGCGGTAATATTGCATCCTTTCAAATGAAATACATTTTGCGTCCCCCAGAACAAGTGCTTTTAAGGCAAAAGTGACTGTGTATATTACGTCCTCTAAGAATTTTATACATCTGAATATAATTTAATGTTAGTATACATTAATAAATAATTATATGACTTTTACATTTTCATTGTATTTTGTTTCCTTTTAAGTAGCTACTTAAATTGGATCCACTTGTATACTATTATTTACACATATCTCATTATCTTACGTCCGCATGTGTATATTTTGTGTACTTTACCATTGTTTTTACGTCCAGCAGTGTTGCCAAATCTACTTAAATTTTAAGTATTTTATAACGGAATGGAATAAGTATGCTAGCTATTATTGTTAATCCTTTCCTACTTAAAAATATAAAAAATTATAACGAATTTCAAATCACTGCAGTAATTACTGTGCTAAACAAATTAAAGTTTATTGTATTATCAGTAATTACCACATTACCACATTTATTTGAAGTTCAGTTTAAGCAGAGCATGTATTTCATGGACCATGTTTTTTGAGTCACACATATAAAACCTGTCTAATAAACTATTTATTTGTGGGATTGTTTTTTTTTCTTGTCTTTTGGTTAACATAAACAATATTTTTATCTATATTCTCAATGGGATATTTTTATTTAGGCAAAAATTTATTTCTAAAATAAACCAATTGACTATTTAGATTTATTTAACACATTTAACATTTAACGCAAGGGGTTATNAGATTCTCTAACTTCTCTTCCCTTGATTAATTTAATAATTATTGTTTCAAGTTATAAATTGTTTACAAAATGTCTTTTTATCTTCTTGTCACTTGGTGCTAAAAATAAATAGCTACTTCATTTCAAATCTATATTATTTTTAACATTAAATTACTTATAATCAAATAACTCTAGTGTTCCTTAATGATATGGTAATATTTGGGGTGTAATTTATGGGTCTATTTTAAGAAAAAGACTTCATATGAAAGTTTTAATAAAAAATTCTATTTCGATACTTACCTTATGAAATGCATTTTTTACAGTTAAAAAAATGATAGACAAAGGACCCCGCAGGGTCCTTATGGAAATTGGGTCTCGGTCAAATTTGATGAAACTCTGGACTCTGTTAGTTCTCGACGAGTAGAGCAAAAGTTCTCATGGCCACTGAGTCCAAAAGTCTCATGGTTTTGAGATATAGCTCTCTGAAGTTCGACTTTGGGTGCATTTTGCAGTATTACTAGTTTCACACTTACAATAGTATATACTTGTTTGTTCAAGCACGTATGCATGTATACGTGTATTCAAATACATATAAACTCCAAACACGTATAAACATACAACTACACACACACGCATATATACAGGGTGTCCCATTTTAATGTCCCACCCCAAATATCTCGAAACCCGAGCAGAATGAGGAAAAATGTTTTAGACAAAAGTTATAGGGTTCGGAGGGGGACATACGATGGTGACCTTGAAAATGACCTTGAAGTCGATTTTCAAGGTCAAACGAGGGTCAACTTNGGTAGTGAAATGAGAAAAAAATCCTAGTCCGCTTGTTTCATTTTTATGAAACACTCAGTATATAAATTTGCAAAATGCTTCTAAGTTCTACAATATAGGATTTTTCATAAAAATATTGCCATCAATAAATTTCTGAAATATACAGAAGCCTCTGGACCTATAATTCTGACCTGGGTTAATTTATGTAGAACATCCAGTATATGGATTTTCAAAGAAAGCGTCTGGTTAGTAACTATATAAAATTTCATCAAGAGATTTCAATAAATAATGTAGGAAGTGGGTAGTGAAATGAGAAAAAAATCCTAGTCCGCCTGTTTCATTTTTATATGAAACACTCAGTATATAAATTTGCAAAATGCTTCTGAGTTCTACAATATAAGATTTTGCACAAAAATATTGCCATCAATTTGGACCCCGCAGGGTCCTTATGGAAATTGGGTCTCGGTCAAATTTGATGAAACTCTGGACTTTGTTAGTTCTCGACGAGTAGAACAAAAGTTCTCATGGCCACTGAGTCCAAGAGTCTCATGGTTTTGAGATATAGCTCTCTGAAGTTCGACTTTGGGTGCATTTTGCAGTACTACTAGTTTCACACTTACAATAGTATATACTTGTTTGTTCAAGCACGTATGCATGTATAAGTGTATTCAAACACATATAAACTCCAAACACGTATAAACATACAACTACACACACACACGCATATATATATATATATAGAGCAGGAAGGGTAGTCTTGACTGACTAGTTAAGAATAAAAAACAGTGATGTATTTGGGATTGCAGTCAACAGTGCTAAGGGCTAATGTAATAAGAACACTCTGTGTTGTTGTCAAGCTTTCGGAAATGTTTATTTCCTTTCTCAAGACATAAACGTGAGATTATAATATAAAAACCATCAAAATGATTTTTCAAAGACATGGCTCCTTTTTACTGTATTAGTTGTTTTAAATGTTAAAAATTGACTTAAAAATTGTTTTTTATAAAAGAATGTTTGACTATAGTTACAATTATTTTTAATCTAGTGAAGCTCATAAAATTTTAACAATGTTCTTGTATACTTCGTTTTTGATGGTTTTTATATTATAATCTCACGTTTATGTCTTGAGAAAGGAAATAAACATTTCCGAAAGCTTGACAACAACACAGAGTGTTCTTATTACATTAGCCCTTAGCACTATTGACTGCAATCCCAAATACATCACTGGTTTTTTTCTTAACTAGTCAGTCAAGACTACCCTTCCTGCTCTATATATATATA
>NW_019416451.1:32018-48998 GCF_000390285.2 Anoplophora glabripennis
TGCTCATTAAACAGAATTTTCCATGATTGCGGACGCCATATTGGAACCGCCATGATGTTTTTTTTAAAATCACCAGACGGCATTCGATAGAGTTTTTAAATACGAAGCTTTTGACACGTCGAACGTCAATATTGATGCATTTTTATTCTGGGCAGCCCACTGTGCCCGTTGACGTGAAACGCTCGATATATATATAAGAAAGTGATTAACATTCAGGATTAATACTAATAGTAAGATTGATATTAATATCAACTTTTGTGTGTGTGTGTTTGTACTTGGGAGTTCAATTGACTATTATTTGACCACTCTTAGCGTGACCCAGGAACAACGGCGTGGACGTGGTAGGTTCTTGTTCCCTTTGGGGTGCTTTTTTAGCGTAAGTCTTGTCTGTTCCCACTCCTTCAATAGTATCTCGGAGTCTCCGAAGAAGATCATGTGTCTCCTTATGATACATTACTAATAAGTAAAAATTGGTTGCTTATCAAGTCGAGCTTGAAAAGTCATTTTCGTAAATGTTTCGGAGCGTTCATCACGTTGCGTATAGACCTTGTAGCATTACCAAGACAATCCAGATTTTAAGAGAAATCCTGACCACGCCATTCAAGGCCACGCTGTTTCTCAAAACGCTTCCCACACAACCTGCAGTTATACGGTTTCTCATCTGTATACATTTGCTTATGTCCTCCAAAGTCCGGGTTTTGCTCAGAATATATATCTATATGGAATTGAAATTGAAATGCTCAAGAATCAACTTATTTGATGCATCGATATTCTATTGTGTTAAAAATGTTCATCTCGCCCCTGCGTACGGCTGCACGCCAAACAATCATTATTTGAATTTGAATATCTCGCCGGGCGGCAACCCGTCCGGCACATAAGTATAAAAGTTAGTTGTGATAAAAATCAATAGGTGGCGCATCAGCTAAAAAAGTATAACTCATAAATCAAATGTTACGCAAAGATATTATAAGAGGAGTTTTTTTAATTAGCATTGGGAATCAATTAATTGCACACCTTTCAGTTAGGTGGTGCATAGAATTGAATATTCGTATATGAGTTTGCAAACGAAGATATTATATATTCAGTTCTTATGTATAACTTCATCTCCCTTTTTATCGCTCAACTGATTCTATGAAATTGTAATTTTTCCTGATACTGAATCTTCTCGAAGAATTTTTGATCTCATAAAAATGGCTAACGCTAGAGCTCGATGTTATGCGTGTAATAACGCATTTAATAATATTAGACAGTTGGCAAGAATAGAAGGTTATGAAAATATTATTAAACGACAGATTGCAGTTAACAGGCGGGATGAACTTGGACACCCGCCTTTATAAATGGATGAGAATTCAAGGTTGTGCTTGAATTGTAATAGATCCATTAGCCAACATATTAATATGCTAGAAGATGATCCAACTTCATTGCAGCTAAATGTCTTAACTCAGACTGCATCTAGTACTTGTTTCATTTGCGGGGCTGAACGTAACTTACAAAGATTGTCGATCAGGTGTAGAGTACATATATTTATCCAAAGAAATATCTATGCCCCAGAAAACACCAAGACCTGTCCTCAACATTTAAAGGATGGCTTACTGTATAACATGTTGATGGTAGGCCTGCGTTCCATTAACCGACCTTATATCATCAAAGGACCACAACTTCAACTTTTCTTACAAGAAGTGAGAAATGTTAGTTTGAATACACCGAGTGTTTTAGATATAGACAACTTTATTGATGAAGATTTCAACTGCATCACTTCTCTCAATAAGTAACAATTCGAAGATCTCCTTGGCCAATGCCGTCATGTGCTTATCGCTGGTGATTCACGGCTTGTGAAAAGAAAGGATCTGTTATTCTTGTGCAAAATGAGGCAAGGGTTGTGTGACGAATTTCTCAAAATTATTTTTAATTATCCCAGCAGACAAACCGTCAGCTCACATATTTCTATTGTAAGATTGTCCTTATTACAAACATTCGTCCGTGATAACATAGGGCTTGGATCTATCACTAGGGAAGAATTCATTAGGCAACACGTTACAGAGTTTTCGAATGAGTTTTATAATCCACAACCAGAAGAGCCAAAAGCTATTTTAGTGATTGATGACACCTATGTATTCATAGACAAAAGTAGTAACTTCCGTGTACTGCGTCAATCATACTCTAAACATAAAAATCGACATCTGTTAAAACCAACTATGATTGTGGCACCTGACGGATATATTTTGGCGATTTTAGGTCCCTATTTTTCTGATACTCAAAATAATGTAGCCGCCATCCCACGAGACGAGCTTGAAAAAGATGTTGAATCATTACGACAGTGGATTCAATGTAGGGATATCATTCTCGTGGACAGAGGATATCGCGATGTGATACCATTACTAGATCGTTTAGGAATCAATCATAGAATGCCCGCTCTATTACAGCCGGGACAAAGACAATTATCAACCGAAGATGCAAATGATTCTCGTATTGTGACTAAACTTCGATGGGTCGTTGAAGCCCGAAATGGCCATATAAAATCTATATTCAAAGTTTTAGGACAAGTGCTAAAACTTTTTATTTGATTGCAGGAGCTATAATAAATAAGTATCACCCTCCTATCCAAATGCAAGGCGCAGATGCTCCTCTTGCCAGAAAAATGATTAATAGGTCAAGAACTCCTAACGTTGTGCAAGCCAGAGTTGAAGTTGACAACCTAGTAAGAAGAAATGCCCAATGGAGACGAATTCATAACCAAGATGTTGACGACTTTCCATTACTTGATTTAGATTATTTAAAAGATTTGACAATTGGAATTTATCAAGTTAGTCTTGCTCCTTCATATATTGAAGATAGACTTATTAGAGAAAATGATGAAGAATTCCAATTAGATGAACATTTACAAAAGCCTGGGTTTATTAGAACTAGAATCTACTGCAGGTTTCGCAATGCAACAAATCATCAGACTTTTATTGCGTATGTACCTATACAAGAAAATGCAGGTGATGAAGATGGCCCTATATTAGGGTTTTACTGTACTTGTCAAACTGGGCGTCGGACATTAGGAACTTGCGCCCATATTATCAGTATCTTATGGTATTTGGGTTTCGCAAGACACGAAGAAAATGTCCATTATCCGGACAGATCACTACTTGATACAACACTAGATGCTGCACATCGGGAAGCTGCAAATGATAATATTGAAATAATAGCAGAGTAGAGGAAGCACCCCAAATCGTGAGAGGTAAGGGGACTCACGCTAAACAAGCACCCCAAAGGGAACAAGAATCTACCACGTCCACGCCGTTGTTCCTGGGTCACGCTAAGAGTAGTCAAATAATAGTCAATTGAACACACACACACGCACGCACGCACGCACGAACTTCAGAGACCTATATCTCAAAACCATGAGACTTTTGGACTCAGTGGCCATGAGAACTTTTGTTCTACTCGTCGAGAACTAACAGAGTCCAGAGTTTCATCAAATTTGACCAAGACCCAATTTCCATAAGGACCCTGCGGGGTCCTTTTGACGATGAATTTGGATTTGTGGTGACAAATTATACAAAGTTCATTTATTAGAAAATAAAAAAAATAGTTTTTGGCTGGCTAAAACAAGAAAATTAAAATGTTAATTTCAAATTCTATCAAATTTGACAAAGTTATTTGAAGGTCAGATCATAAAAATTCCTTACAATTATAATTTTCCCAAAATCTACATTACCTAAGCTTTCATTTGACTCCTGGTTCATTTTTCTACCTCAACTCTTACGTCGAGATATTTGAATTTGGCACACCCCCTCTCAAAATAGTACAGGGTGGGGCGTTTCTTCGGAATTTACATTAAATATTTTTGAAGTGAAAAGTGGTACGCCACTATTTTCTCTTAAAATAGAAAATATTTTTGAAATCTTCATCCATTTCTCAGCAAATCTGGTCTTTTAATTTTCTATTGTCCGACGCAAGGTTTGCACATAAACAAAATAAAAACCATTTTTCGGCATGTCATGTTGGTAATATCAAATACAGTACAATTTGTACGTAAAAGTGTTTTTTTTATTTTTTAGTATTATTTTTATTAGGTATTGCTCATTCGTGAAAAGTGAATTTGTAATAAACAAATATATAAATTAACAACAAACTACCAAATACCACTCATGCTATAAATTGTTATGTACTATATATAACTACAAAAAATGTTTAAACAAAGGTAATTACCTTTGTTTAAAAATTTATTTAAAATACACGGTTCTTGAATGAGCAATAATAAAAATGATATTAGCAAATAAAAAGGGACTTTTACGTACCTACCAATAATTAGGAACCGTATCAGATATTAGCGATATGGCCATGCAGGAAAATGGTTTTAATTTTTTTACGCAAAAACCATGCATCAGACGAGATAAAACCAAGAGACCAGATTTACTGAGAAATAGATGAGAATTTCAAAAATAATTTTTATTTTAAAAGAAAGCAGCGGTGTACCATATTTTTTGTCTTAAAAATATTCAGTGCAAATCCCACATGAACGCCACTGGTAAAAATTATTATTCATCAGAAAAAGCCTCTAGGTACCATAAGGGGCATGTGTCAAATTTACAAAGTTATTACAGAAAAAAGTATTTTTCTTAAAATTGTATCACCCTGTAGTTCAAAAGTTAAGACGTGTAAGATATACTTTTAAGATATACGTTTTTTACTTAAAATGGACCCATTAATCATACCCGTGACTATGACCATATCATACACACCCTGTATATAATATATTTTTATAAATGATGTATAACATTTTAGCTTCACCTTACGGACCAATAAAGACGCAAATGGACTGATGGGGAGAAAAAAGCCGTAATAACAGAGTTCAGGTACAAAATTGAGTTGAAGAAGTTACCCTCTGTGAAAGAGGCTGAAAATGCTGTCCGAAGAAACAAAAGTCTGAATAATAGAACAGGACCACAATTAATTACGTGGATTCACAACCATTATAAAAGCAACAAGTATTTCAAGTTTTTTTAAAAATTATTTTTTATTATATTTTTTTTATATATATTTTTTATTTTGTTTTTAAGCAACAAGTATTTATTATAGGTATTTGTTTCAAGAATAATTTTTTATTTTATATATTTAGGTATTTATATTATTTATTTTATTTTTAAGGTACAAGAATTTATCAGATTTATTTTATTTTCTGTCTAGAAAACTTAAGTTTTCCAGTTTTCTAGATGAATTCGATCTTATATGTTAGAATAAATGTTAGATGATTAGATGTTAGATTCGATGATTAGATGCAATGTAATCACAACAATTAAAAAGTACCTATACAAACTCCTTTATTTATGCATATACTACTTACAAATACAAACATAACAAATATTTCTATAAAATAATAATATAAAATAACATTTCACTTCTTTCGTCCATAACTTCGACTAGATGTCACTGAAAGTAGTTTCCTTAGTTTTGGCTCGGTTATATCTCAGTTGGGCTAGTCTGATCAAATTGGATATGACTGCTTCAAAGTAAGAATCAGTGACATCAGGAAATATTTTGTGGGCTGCATCTACATCAGAAAAAATGTTTAAAAAAATCTGTATAGGTATGTATTAAGTGGCACACAAAAAAATATTCGCTAATTCTACATCTACATTCTACATATTTAAAATTTTTAAATTGTCAGCTAAACTGATAACTGATAAATATATATTTTACCTAAATACCTGCCTATATAAATATTATTACCAATTGCTTCTTTGCAACATATCTGTGGAAAAAAAATTCGAGCAGACTATCAAAAATTGAAAAAAATGAAATATCTAACTTTTGGTAATACCCGTACATAGGCCTATACTTGGTTTATACATGTATGAAATTTAAGTTCTTAATAAAATATAAAATTTTTTACCACGTACATGTAAATCACAAATTTTCAAGAAAAACGAAATGAGCTAGCAACGGCGCATCGAAAAACAAAATACCGCCGGATAGCCTAAAGCTAGACGAATGAGAATATGTAAAAAATATAAGGTGTTCCATTTAAAGAAAAGTTGAAATTGCGTGGAACTCGATAAATGAACAACCTGTATGTATAAAAATATCATATCAAAACATAATTGCGTATTTCCAATAGCAACGGGGCTATGCTCCATCCACGAACTATTGGGACACCCTATATACTTATATTTAAAAATATCTTATTTGTGGGTGCAGAAAAACTAAAAAGCTATATTACAAATCTCGAGCTGTAAGCATTTTCCATGCTCGTGTAATACACTCGTGCGCAATTTTTATACTCGCATGCCATTTACAGCATTATGTAATATTATACTCTACCGTTTATACTCGTAACTGTTTAATTCCCTAAGCACAGTTATATTTTCTATTATTTAAATTTAAGCTCCATCAGTTATCAAATTGTTTCATAAAAATTCATCTAATGGATTACTATTTCAATATAACTGTCCTGGAAATCAACAATAATTATATTTTTTTATGTTAGTATATTTTTTAAGTTGACAAAAATATTGCTGTTATTAAGGAGTTACTTACCCATCGCCGAAAACAGCTGACCTAGTTTATTCATTATGTATAGCTTTTTATTATGATATTTAATATTTAGATTGGTAGTAGATATTGACATTGCATAAATTTTATATAAACCAAAAAAACAAGAACATCTCTTTAACGGTTTGAGATATAAATTTCAAATTTGGACAATTAGTTAATAAAAGTATATAAAACAAAAATCAATCATTATATATAGGGGTAAGAAAATGTCCTGGAATCCGTCGCTTGACAAATATGCTAAGGGCTAGTATAATAAGAACACTCTATGTAGTTGTCGACGCGGCTGCACCAAACAGCCATCGAAAGCAACATCGCACCCCAGACACCACCGCACCCACCCCAGCAGACAACGACCACGTCCGAATAACAACCTCCAAAGACCACCAGCCCAATAAACAACCCAACATCCCCGGCGCAAGGCGCAAAACACTTTATTGCAGTGGACTTCTCCAGCTGGCGCACAAACCTCAGATAGGAGTCGGCTCTCCCACTCCCCAAGGAGCCCGACAATCCCCTCGGACCCAACAACGTCTACCACCTCACGCAACTCCATCCACCGACAAGTGTCCCACCGCTTCAGTACAGATTCGCTCCACCCAAACAGAGAGACAACGATCTCCCAGAAGCCGGTACGAGGCGCCGCGCCACCACGGAGCCGAAGCCCGGCAAGAAGATCCACGACAGAAGGTCCGGACCGCCGAGACAATCCAACTCATTCAACTGGCGGAGGAAACATGCGGAACACCCGCCTCCCTGACAGGGCAAGGCGACAACCAAGCGGCCCCCCTCAGGTTGCCACCGCAAGACACACCAGACAACATGCACACGTCGAAGGGTGCACACGTTGACCCCCCCCCGCGAAAGAACCAACAGGGCAAGCAGCCCAAGCAGGGACGACCGCAAAAGAAGACGAAACACGGAGATCGAACCATCTCCCTGAGCACTCGAGGGAACACCACCACAAAGCCACCCAGGCCAGCGCCACACCCAATAGGACACTCCGCCCGGCCAGCGAAGCCAACTAGTCCGCACCGCCGGACGGGGACCCGCCAGGGCCGCACTCCACGGGCGCCGCAGCAGCCTCCAAGGACCCAACACCCGTGACGTCTTTTTATTGCACCACAGCAGAAGCAGCTCATCTTATTAGAACAAGGATGCCCTGGTTACTGAAAGAACCCCTCGATAGGACAGTGGTGGGTTTGTGTATAGGACGTATCTTGGGAGGATTACCCATATCGATATATCCTCAATTCTGCACTAGATCTGTCCAGGACATATTAACTGCCAATCTCCGCTTATGTAAGACGTTGTATACTTACCCAAATTTCCGCAAATGGGTGTCTTGTTGGATCAACATCTCTAAGTCAAGTAATGTTGAGTACGAATCACTTATCAAAGACCCTCAGAGTCTGCCAATCATAATACCGGCTGCGCCCAAAAATATCCTTAGAAGAGAAGTCAAGAAAGAGGTAGCGTCTATAGTCAAAAACAGCGACATAAAAGCGTTATTTGACACCTCGATGGAAGAAGCGAAGAATACTCTTATAGCTGATCTCATGAGCATACGCCCTGTCAACTCCCGGTTGCTGAACAAGTTCGCTCTTTCTAATCCAGGTCTACAAGAGAGATACCTCGGTAAATTCAGCAATACAAGGTCTATTCAACAGGTATCTTTTCAGAGGCGAAGTGGAGATCTTAAATTGGGTAAAACAAGTAGAAAACACTGTTTCTATGCATTATAAAGCACAACTGCCCAATCTAGAAGGAGCTGATTATCTGACCAAATACTTAACGGGATGCAGTCTGAGAGGAGCTTATTCTATGAGGTTCGATTATTGGAGTATCGAATTAAGAGGTATAAACATGCCGACAGCAAGAACAATCTGTGCTCAGACCATGGGATCTCATACCTAATCAATGGCATTGTCGATCAGTACTTATAACTGTTGACGACACAGTCAATATAGATCCTGTCACCACAAAAGGTAAAAGAGCTCTTTATTTCGGATCATCCACAAAAATCCGGGCTAAAAAGGCACCCCTTCAAGTCATAGAAGTGGGGTCTATGGTTTCTAGTGTGAAGCAGCTTATGGAGTTACACGGATGGTTTAAAGGAAACCCTACTCTGACCACCTTGATTGAACACCTAATAGAGGAGAAAACCGATATTCCCCTTGAAACACTCCTTAAGTACACGCGTCAGGTATATTCTGGTACCCACTCTCACAGGCTTACCTGACCTGCTCTGAGAACCGGAGATATGGCCAATCAAAACCTTGCTTTTTATACGCATGTTTTAATCAACTCTGACACCGCAACCACATTCGCTAAACAGGGGACAAATTACACGATCTGTTTCCAGTCTAGTTTCTTGACAGCCTTGAGCACATTGGGCCAATACCAAGTTATGGGTATCAACATATCTGGACAATGAGGGCTAGTATTCCCATGTGACGGGTGTACGGCTGAAATACCCGAGGAGCTTTTCGAGATGCAGGAATGTCGCTATGAGCGTGCTCCACTGCCGATGGTGATAACCTCTTTAACCCCAAAGTTCCAACCAGTGTTATTAAAGGTTACAATCATGTAGTGCATGGAAGTAGAGCTTATTCCATACATATGGCCAGGAAATTTGCTTCTTGGTCTCTCTCTTTTGATCAGTCGACTTGTGTGACTAGTCTGGACAACAGATCTATGGAGGACACTATGATTACACCGTTCGTAAACCTAACGGAATTCAAACATCTAGATTGTGACCAATTTGTTAACTCTCTATTCTAGTGGTTCCTATATAATGATTCTTATTACTTCAATCCCAGTATGATATGGTATCCGCTCTTGGATACCAGTGTTTGACATTCTCATAGATTCCCGTTTAACGTGTGAAATATTCGGTGATTTCATTCAACAAGCAAAATTAGAGGGAACTATAGTGAAAGATAAGCATGTTTTGAGGGAGATGCTTGCTGAAAGTTGCAAGCTGCGGAGCTGACAACCTTATAGCGCTGAATGTCATATTAACTCCTGAAGATACTGAAAATATATTCGTGAAATCCGTGAACATGTTTCTCCGCGCTAGGGGTGAAACAGATTTTCTCCCACATGATATGTCTATAGGGGAGACCGGGGTTGGTTGTCTCACGGCTTGGTTGTCACAGCGGCCATGACAGAAAAGTAAACAATCGAATGAGTTCGTTGATCGTCGTCAAAGGATCGCCATCAGTCCGAACGGAGGTACATACACATACAGTGAAAGTAATTTTTGTGCATCTGTATCGAGTCTCGTAAGTATACTTAAATTTTGCATAGTAATATATCTTGGTGCGTATTATGATGCTAGATATGTGTTTCATGATATCGTTTTATGGCTTTTTAAATAAACACTTATTTAAATTTATTTTGAGAGGTTATATTCTANAGTCGACTTGTGTGACTAGTCTGGACAACAGATCTATGGAGGACACTATGATTGCACCGTTCGTAAACCTGACGGAATTCAAACATCTAGATTGTGACCAATTTGTTAACTCTCTATTCTATTGGTTCCTATATAATGATTCTTATTACTTCAATCCCAGTATGATATGGTATCCGCTCTTGGAGACCGGTGTTGAGAAAATCCCGTTTGACATTCTCATAGACTCCCGTTTAAAGTGTGAAATATTCGGTGATTTCATTCAACAAGGAAAATTAGAGGGAACTATAGTGAAAGATAAGCATGTTTTGAGGGAGATGCTTGCTGAAACTCCATGTCCTGAAGATACTGAAAACATATTCGTGAAATCCGTGAACATATTTCTCCGTGTTAGGGGTGAAACAGATTTTCTCCCACATGATATGTCTATAGGGGAGACCGGGGTTGGTTGTCTCACTGCTTGGTTGTCACAGCGGCCATGACAGAAAAGTAAACAATCGAATGAGTTCGTTGATCGTCGTCGAAGGATCGCCATAGCAACATCTCCCACGGTACTTCACATCAGTCCGCTCTGAAATGCCGTAACGGAGATACATGCGTTTGTTTTTTACATACAGTGAAAGTTTTTGTGCATCTGTATCGAGTCTCGTAAGTATACTTAAATTTTGCATAGTAATATATCTTGGTGCGTATTATGATGCTAGATATGTGTTTCATGATATCGTTTTATGGCTTTTTAAATAAACACTTATTTAAATTTATTTTGAGAGGTTATATTCTAAAACGTATTTTGGGGCAGGTTGTCTCAAGTTGACAGGGGCTGGCTGTCACAAGTGACAATCAACCCTATGCCTGTGTGTTGCCTTTTCTTGTTGACTTTTTGGGGTTTTACTACATAAAAGTTTGTTTGTTTCGGACCTAGTCATAAAAATATCAAGGCATCATAAGAGAAAGTCTTCTCGAGGGCTTGTTTCGCCAGCATTGATGTTGCGTGCTGCTAGGGAAGTGAAAAACTATCACAAATCTATAAGGACTGTCGCGAGGGATTTTGGCATTAATTATCGCACTTTAACAAGGTATTGTAAAAAATTTACTAGCGAAAAGATAAGTAACACGACAGTATCAATACCATACACAAAAATAGGCTACCAAAGGAATCGACAAATTTTTACCGATGAACAGGAAGAAGAATTGGAACAATATATACTTCTCGCTTCAAGTATTTATTTCGGGTTGACTCCCAAGGATATTCGGAAAATAGCATTCGAGCTTGCTATTTCTAATAACTTGAAAGTTCCAAAGTCTTGGGAATCGAACAAGCTAGCTGGCTCCGATTGGTTTACGTCATTTATGAAGGGACACCCTCCTCTGTCCATTAGAACACCTGAAGCCACCAGTTTGGCTCGAGCCACCAGTTTTAACCAACATAATGTCAGAAGTTTTTTTGATAATCTTGAATCGGTAATGAAACAATATAGTTTTCAACCACACGACATATGGAACATGGATGAAACTGGGGTGACTACGATGCAAAAACCGAATAAAGTTGTTGCTAGAAAAGGATTTAAGCAAGTTGGTGCTATAACCTCATCCGGGAGAGGTACACTAGTCACCCTAGCTGCTGTTGTACACCTGGTCTCCCAAATTACATTTGCCAAAACTGTGATTCTGAATATTCAGATTGATTTTTTAGACTGGAAGTTATCCATTTAAAGCGAATTTTAGTTATTTTTTTTATTATAAATAAGAAATTTTTCGTTTTATTTTTTTGGCACAATTAGTTACGTATATTTTATGTTTAATCAAAATACTCATATGATTTAAATAAGTGTTTGTCTTTATATTCTCCTCTTAATTTACTATGTGACAACCATCCCTGACATGGAGTTAGAAGTCACACTTCTCTTTTTTCAGAAAAATTGTAATATTTTCTCAATAAATAATGTTAGAGGAAAAGTCTTTATTTATTTCTAAACTAGAATGAACATACTATCCATTGATATATAAATGTTCTGGCTAAACTAAGTATATGGGCACTAAAAGGAAGGAAGAAGCTCCGAGGAAGAAGCTGTTGCATTCGTTCGGGCACAAACCAAGTCTGAAGTCCCGACAAACCTGGGGAAGGTTACAGTTATGCCCGTAATATTGTCTTTACCAGCCCCTTTGTCTGCCCATCGTATCAAGAAGGTTGTATTCCCAGAAGTCTAGCAATGTTTGAATCCTATAGTTTACCCTCCTGACATATACTCCCTTTATCCCTTTATTTTCCTGCACATGCTAATGTTATCAGGACTTATATGAATCCATCCTTACCCCCATATATCACCACGATAAACGACAATCAGGGGTTAGCTTACGGATTGTGGGCGCACGCCGCCTCGGAGCTCGGATTGATCGGGAGAGGTGCGCCTCATTGGCATGTGTCAGACAGTGATGTGGCTCGATCTTTGGAACTCGGACCTTTGACTCGCGGTTTAGATGCTTGCACCAAAAAATTCGATAGAAATCTCCTCAACGACTACCAAATAACCCAGAAGATTAAAAGCTCAGGGCAGCTTGTTGTCTGGTTGCTGGACACCTTTTCTACTGTGTCGGTTACCCCATCGGAAGGAGCCCTTGTGTTCAGAGAATGTGTTGCGGGATCTTCTCTATTCATTCCCGCCGATAATGTTCTGTTCTTCCAATTGTCTACAAGATCTGTTACGAATCATGTTGGGCTCAATGTGCTTGTGTCTATGTGTACATACACATAGACACAAGCCCCATCCTATACAAAACCCCCGTTATCTACCAGAAAAGCACGGAGGCTCATTCGTCTATCAAAACTGCCCTCAGTGTATGTGTCGATTACATGGACTCTCACTCCTGTGGGTTTGTTTTGATATGGGCCGCGTCTAAGCTCATGGGCAATGTATTGGACTTTGAAAGTCTCGACGGCTTGCATAGCCTTTTGGTCAGAGGTTATCATCGAGAATTCCATGCTTACAAGAGCTGCTCAAGACCTTTGTATTACACCACTGATAGGGAAACCTTATCTATAAGGCATATAAGAGAAAGAGCCCTTCGCGATATGAGAAATCACTTGAGAAGGGCATCTACCTTCATCTTCTTCCTCAATGTGATCATGTTTGGCTTGGAATCTGCTCTTGATTCTCTCTAAAAGAGTGGAAGCAATGTAGGGTAAACCACATATAGGGTTTTCCACTGGTAAAACTAGTGCGCACTAAGTGAAATTTTATGTTCCACTGAACAAATTCAGTTCAAATTTTTCACATGTAGGATGTTTCACTGGCTGAACGCGTGCCCGAGGTAACTGCCACCGCTCAGGCGTCATAGTGACGAACGACGAAGGAAACAAACAAAAACGTCATAAATTTGGCGCCCGAGCAGGGACCTAAAGAGAGAGTTAGTGGAAGATTTTGGAGATTCCGACCGTTTCCGAACCGTTCCGAGCCCCGCCGAAGACGTCAGACGGCACCTGGACAGCACCCGAAGAAATTGGGGTTCGAACCAAAGTCTCAAGAGTGTTAAGACACGAGAAGGTTTCATTTTCGACCAGAAAGTCCGAACTCCGCCTGAACTATTCCGAAAGTGCCCAAAGCAACCTGATCAGAACATATCCGTGTGGGGTATCGTTTTCATGGTAATTCGACCCCAGGAATCGATTGGTACCACTTGGAGTTGAATCCGACCAGCCGTTTCAAAGATAGGTCTGCCGTAGCGAAGTGGGAAACCTAAACCAAGAAAAACCAGACCCCTCGTGAAATAGTAACTTAGGAACGTAGAATCGAGTGCCGTTGGTTTCATCCCGTTCCGACGAATCGTTCTGGAAAACGGTTTAGCAAACTCACCAATCTGAGTGAAATTTGGTGAAACCACAGAGTTCTCAGCGTCAGGGAAAACCTGAAAAACCTGGAAATGTCAGGGAATTTGAGCTGTGTCAGGGAAACGTCAGGGAAAGTGCCAATATTCGTCAAAAATCAGGGAATTTTTAATGTGGTCAGGGAAAATTTCTGAACGCCACTCACGCCGCGTCTAAATTCTTTATTTAATGAACGCACCTAGTTGCCTGTTTCTATCTGTTTTAATCACACGTACTCGTAGATCAATAGAAAGAAAAGGATATATCTGGAGTGCATACCAGTGAGAGAGAATGCGGGTATGTAAAAAAGGATAAAGATAAATTGCGTGGTGATTGTGCTGTCTGTTTTACGATTTACAAATTGAAGTAAATTATAGGTTGTATTTCTGAATTCTACAAAACACTACAAACAAATTCGTTTTCATAGAAAAAAGACCTGTACGTTCTGTATGTACTTTTTCTACAATTTACGTGCTGTTTATAAAAGGTATTAAAAAGCTGAAAATACAGGGTGGTCCGAATTTTATGCAGGAAACTTCGAGGGTAGATAGATCTCTTTAAAATAATATGTGTTTGCCTTATAAACATTGGTCTGGAACAGCCCCGTTTTAGAGATACAGTGTGTTGAAGTTGTTAAAAAAAATTGATTTTTTGTTTATATCTCTGGAATCTATTAACCGATCTAAATAAAATTTGGTACAGATAATGTATGATAGTAGGCCTTACATTCCCTAAAATATGAGCTTTAAAGGTTCAACCAGTGGTGTACAACTGGACAGAGATCTCCCCCTTTTTTTACAAAAAAACCTACGCCACTGCATTTTTTACAAGTTATTGTATCGTATTTATATTCTAATGCACTAAATACGTAAAAAAGGATTCCCTAAGATTCGCCGTTCTCAAGTTATTCAAACCAATACTTGCCTTGTGGCTGACACTTCTAACCATAATATTACAAGAATNGGTAGAAAGTAATAATACTACACAGCCTACCCACTCAAATAATTCAAGTCTTCAGACATTTATCTTGAAGGAAAATATTATCGATGCTGAAATACTTTGGTGCCTAAATGTAGTAATGAAGCATAAATCCTTGAACTCTGTTGAAGTTGATATAGCTGTTATAAAAAAAAAAATGTTTTCTGACAGTGAAATAGCTCGGAAAGTTGCAGTAAGTCCAGCAAAGGCGTCTTATATAATTTGTCATGGTCTTGCACCATACTTTAAATCAGAATTGGATCAAGAGTTGGAATCTTCTGATAAATTTGTTGTATGTTTTGATGAAGCACTGAACAAAGTTTCCCAAATGGGACAGATGGATATTCTTATTAGATTTTTTAATACATCTTGTAATCAAGTGGAAAGTCGCTATTATAAGTCTGTATTTCTACAGCATTCTACTGCTGAAGACATTTTGGAAAAATTTAAAGAGGGATTAAAACCATTAACACTTAAAAGAATTTTGCAGGTAATTTAACAAATAACTTTATATGATTTTTCACTATCCTACATAATCGTTTTAAGTATCGATGGATGGTCCTGCAGTAAACTGGAATTTTTTTCGTTTGCTTCAGGAAGATGAAAATTGTAGTAACATAATCGATTTTGGTTCATGTGGGCTGCATGTTGTTCATGGTGCTTTGCAAACTGGACATGGTGCTGCCGGTTGGCAAGTGAATGAATTTTTAATCGTGCAATTTCGTGAAATCGTGAATTTTCGTCGTGCAGATTTTACAAGTAGATCAGGCTACAATAAATTTCCATTGAAATTCTGTCAAATAAGATGGGTTGAAAATGTTACAGTTTGTGATAGAGCTTTAGAAATCTTAATATCTATTAGAAAGTATATAGAGCATAAAGACACAAAACTCCCTAATGGTATTTCCATTCGAAATGTTAAAAAAGGTCTTGCTGATCGATTATTATTACGAAGATATCCTTTTTTTTCGTCTGTAGCAAGTATTTTAGAACCTTTTTTAAAGAAGTTTCAGAGCATGAAACCAATGATACCTTTTTTGTACGATGACCTTAACAAAATATTGAATGAATTGTGTAAGAAATTCATAAAAACTGAAGTTATTATACTGAACTCGGAATTGAAAAAATTTATAAACTGGATTTTAATAAAAATGAAGTGTTTTTATCTTTACATAAAATAGATATTGGTTTTGCAGCTAGAAAGCACTTACAAAATTTAAAAATTTCCGAAAAAGAAAAAACTGAATTTTTACTGGAATGTCGTAAATTTTATACTGCTACTGTTAAGAAAATCCTAGAAAGATGCAACCTTAAGTATAGATTAATAAAATATGTTACTTGTCTCAACCCATGTACTATTTTAGAATTTAAAACAATTCCTGAACAAAGAGCAAGAGATATGATACAGTTCTTTTATGACAAAAATTTAATTTTCAGTAATGTAGCAGAGAAAGCTAGCAGCCAGTATAGTGATCTTATTTCTAATAATACTTTTTTGATGGATTGTAAAAATTATAATTATTCAGAAAAGGCCTTAGATACCTTCTTTTATGAATGGATTGGTAATAAACCAGAATATAAAGAATTATGGAGTATTATAAAATACGTTTTAATAATGTCACATGATAATGCAACAGTTGAATCAGGATTCTCTGTAAATAAAAATATGTTAATTGAAAATTTGCATCAGAATTCTTTAATAGCACAAAGACAAGTTTTTGACAGTGTTAAATCTAAAGGAGGAATTTTGAAAGTTGAAATAAACAGTAGTATGCGAAAGTATGTAAAAAATTCTTATAGAAATTATCAGGAGGCAATGGAAAATCAAAAAAAGAGAAAAGAAGAAGGTGAATAATGCCCAGCTAAATAGAAATAAAGCCAAAAGCGAAATTTATCATTTAGAAGTAAAGAAGAGAAAACTGGAGGAAGAAGTCTGTAGTGCAATAATAAGTATTGACACAGAAATTGCTCATTTGAGAAAAAATATTTAAGGAAATGTTGTCCACATCCTATAATAAATATATTAAAGTTATATATTTGTTATTCAGTGAAATCTATTTTTATTGTTTTTTGTTGTATTTATTGACATTTCTGTTAAATCTCTTGTTAGATATTTATATTTGTTAATATTTAACATCATATATGTTTAATGCTGAATTAAATATTTTTAATAAAATTAAAA
>NW_019416451.1:49700-72095 GCF_000390285.2 Anoplophora glabripennis
ATCTGTACGTTCTGTATGTACTTTTTCTACAATTTACGTGCTGTTTATAAAAGGTAATAAAAAGCTGAAAATATTGTATGTATTTTATTTTTTCATTTTTTAGGTTAGAACAATGTCTCAACGAAAAACATTTAATTACAACTGGATTGATGAAAAACTTGCTCCAGTACAGTGGAAAAAGTATTTGAAGTCGGTAGAAAAAAATAAATATCAGGCACATTGTTGTTTATGTTATAAAACATTTGAATTAAGCAATATGGGTCGACGTGCTGTTTCCAGCCATTTTAATAGTGCAGCACATGTTAAACGGCATAAAGCCATTGAAAAAAACAATAATTTGCAAACAGTTCTTCAAGAAAATAGACAAACACAGAAATTGCTCATTTGAGAAAAAATATTTAAGGAAATGTTGTCCACATCCTATAATAAATATATTAAAGTTATATATTTGTTATTCAGTGAAATCTATTTTTATTGTTTTTTGTTGTATTTATTGACATTTCTGTTAAATCTCTTGTTAGATATTTATATTTGTTAATATTTAACATCATATATGTTTAATGCTGAATTAAATATTTTTAATAAAATTAAAAAAAATTTCATTTTTGGATTAACCTGATACACAGGAAATTCCAAAAAATACTTGTAAGTTTTATCAATGTATACATCAACAATATATAAACTATGTAGAATAGTAATGGGGAATAATTAAGATATGATAATGCAATTAATTGATTATTTAATATTACAGTTGTATCCAGTTATTAATAATGGCTGTTCATCCATCAACCAATATATTGTAATAAATCCTGACCCTCATTTCTCCTAATATTAGTAGAGTATTAAAATATATTGATTACGAATAATCGATTAATGATTATTCTGTTTGTAGATACAATTAATGAAAAGCTGCACTGGACTCAATCAAATGTAAAATTACTTCTTAGTTGCTATGAAGAATATAAACACCAATTTGAAGACAAGTCCACATCTAACAGGAAGATATGAAACTTAATTTCAGAACTAATGGTGAAGAAAACTGGATATGCGGTGACACCAGAACGGTGCGAAAATAAATTTAAGAATATGAAAAAAAAAATTGTTGACACATAGTGGCAGGGGAGCTATTGACTGGGAGTATTATGATTTAATGGATACCCTTTCTAGAAAAAAACCCTCTCTACATGTAGTAGCCTGGAAGGATCATCGACAAATGAGTCACTGATGGTAAATTTATATATTTTTCTTTTATTAATATTTAGTGTTTTTTTTTAGTAGTCAAATAAAGAAAATTTGGATATTTCCAATTAAGCTAATAACTTGAACATTCGTACTACCTCCACCAGCACCAAAGCACAAAATAGGAAAAGAAAAATCAGTGAAAGCCGGTGAAGAACCAATATAGTTTGAAAGATATAGGGAGGAGGCTCAACAACGCCACAGAGAAAGAATGGAAAAACGGGATCAATTATTACAGATTGTAACGAACCTTTATTAATTTAACCGAAGTAACGATGAACTATTATCTAGCCGACCTCCCACACATGTGATTGAGTAGTGTTGATCGGCAATTTTCCTTCCGTCTGAGAACAGAGCGTTGGTCCCTGTCCCGCCAATTCTCAGCACTCTCCAGATCCTTTCCTTCCGTCTGAGAACAGAGCGTTGGTCCCTATCCCGCCTGTTCTCAGCGCTCTCCTTATCCGTCCGTCCGGGAACAGAGCGTCGGCCATTTTCTCGCCTGTTCTTGGAACCCCGTTTCCCTGAAACTTCGAAGGTTGGTCCCTGTCCCTCTCGAAGTTCCTGACTCGTCCGGTTTCCCTAGCAGCCGAATCGCGAAAAGCTTAGTTTTCCATTTTCCGAAATTTCACCGAAAGTTAATACCGACGAGGGATCAAGACCCCTGGTGTACACTTTTCTCCACTGCTGTTACCCGGACGGTGACATTTTTGTGGGACATCCGGGTCTCACACAGAAAGATCGTCATATATTTAATGGCGCCCGAGCAGAGACCGATTTGATTTAAAGAAAAGAAATAAAAATTGTTTTCCTAAGGTTTTGGGATACACCGAGCACGAAACTACTGTTGTTTACGTGTCTCCAAAACTGCCTCTTATTTGGAAATTCCGAATATTCCAGAGGACTCCTGTGAGCTCCTGAAGCCCGAATCCGTGCTTTTCTACAAAAAGCCAAACTTTGCCGAAGTTTCCCGAAGTCACCCGAAATCGAGTGAGGAGTCTAGATCAAGGTAAGTAATTTGAGCCAAGGAAGCGTTTCCGACCACTCCCGAAAAGATCCGACCATTAACGAACGGGCTACGGTAGACAGAATCGCCGTAACTAAGGATTTACGAATTCTAACAGTAGTGCAGTATGCAACATGCAACAAAATGAATACCGAAGGCGACGAAGGTGCCGTTGGCCTTGAAATAGCTGACCCTAAAATAGGCTGGATATATAAGTTGAATAAGGAAGGTCTAGTACTGGAATTACGACGACTGAATTTGCAGACCGATGGAACAGTAGATGAGCTATGACACTATATTCTCAGAAATTTAATGACGAGAAAACTATAAAATCGCAACTTTGGTTGAAAATTGCTGAAGAAATGAACCTTAAGGGTTACTGTGTTGGAGAAGGAAAAGAAGAAATCGAAAAGTGTAGACTTAAGTTTGCTAATCTACAAAAGCAATATTTAAATCATATGAGACATATGAAAACAACAGGCGAAAGACACAAGGATCCGCCACCTTTTTTTGAATTAATGCATACTATTCTAGGGGGAAAAGATAAAGTTGATCCTGCAAATACACAAGACTCATTAGATGAAGTAGATGATGAAAATTCAAACAATGAATCATCTAAAAGTCAAACAAAAAACCGATTTAACTCTGAAAATAAATCGGTAAAATCCAAAAGTGCTAATACTCAACTCATAAACCTTCTCAAAGAACAGTATGAATCTGACAGAAAAAAAAGACAAGATCATTTGAAATCAATTGAAAACTTATTTAAAACACAAAATGAGCAGAGAGAGAGATTACGTAATCAATTTGAAAGATATGTGGACATCCAGTCCCACAAAAGAAAACGATCTGATTCTGAGTAGTATGTAAATATTTTTTAAGAAGTACGTAAATATTTTTAATGTTATATTATTTATCTTTTGTTTTTCCGTTTTAAGTTCACAGTTTATTCATTAAAATAATGCAAAAAAAGATAGCGTTTTAGTACATTTAATTAAAACACAACCCCATTTTAATTCCCCTACAATCTGTAATTCTAATACAGCTGATATACAGTAATTATTTTTAAGTAATTTGCTATTGGAATATCAAGTATTAAAGAAACAATTGTCTCACTGGTGTACAGATTTTTAATACCTACGTCAAATAATAATTTAACTACCTGTGTAATGAATATGCCTCAAATAATTTTAGACAAGACTCGTGAATTACTTAGCTGTTTCATATCAGAACATAACACTAATAAAAAAAGCTTATGAGAAAACAAGATGAAATATAACTTAAATTACCCATTCAAAGCAAGTGTAAATAAAATTTTTATTGATTCAAAACTGATATACAATACGATTATAATAATAAGCTCTGTGCTATTTCATTTCTTTTTCGTTCTCCCATTCTGTATGCAACTCTACAGGGTGTTTCCTAGGTAGATGTAATGATTTTAAGGGGTGGTAGGTGGGGCTGTTTCCTACCCATTGCACCACTTTTAGCCTAGTCCAAAGTTGACTGTTTTTTTAATTTTTAATTTTGTATTTTTTCAACTCTACCCAAAAATTGACCTATGATTATTAATTTGTTCATCTTATAACGGTGGTATAAAACTGAAACAAAGTTATTTACCAAGAACGATGTTTGAGCCACTATAAAAAAAATATTGGTTAAATCTAAAGTTTAAAAAAAGTGAAATGTGACATTTCAAAATCAAGGTAACCTACGAAAAAGAAGTCAATATTAAATTTTGAAGCACATTATTTTATTGAATTAAAGGTTCCTAGATTTTCAAATTATTTTAAAAACTTCCTTAACTACCGTTCTTCCTAACGGTATAATAATACCAATAACAGGATGTAAAAAATATTAAAACAGCGATTTTATTAACAAAGGTACCATTTATGCAAAGGTCAAATAAAATAAAACAATAAGGTAAGTAAAATTATTATTATTATTATTCATGGAATTTGTTCAAAATTACTCCCTTGATTCCTTATACAAGCTCTAATCCTCTTTCTGATTTCCACTGTCGTTGTTTTAAGCCGCATTTCTTCTTTAATTTTTGTGAAAGCGTAATATATTTTATTTATAAGATGGTCTCGATTTCTTATCTCCTCGTCGTAAACCAAAGCCTTTGCACGTCCCCATACATAATAGTCGAGCGGTGTTAAGTCAGAGGAGCGTGGTGGCCATGGAATGGGTCCAGCTCTTCCAATCCATGCGTTGGGAAACGATGAATTTAAAAATTCCCTTACAGACAAGCGGTAGTGTGCAGGGCAGGTTTAGAGCTAGTATAAGCAATCAAGGGAGTCATTTTGAACAAATTGAATAATAATAATAATAATAATAATAATAATAATAATAATAGTANCAAAGGAACTGCTATTACAGAAAAAACAGCAAAAGGATATGGAACAGGTCAACCCTAATACTCAAGGAGATGCGACTGATGCAATACTGCTTAACATTCCGGACAATGAAAACATCGATGAAAACTTCCCTATTTTTATAAATTTATAGAACTGATATTAAATACTCATTAATTTAACTGGGTTTTTTATTTAACTGAAATATAGTAAGTACTATGCTACAGTTTATGAATGAAGAACATTCTATACTTGATAAAAAGATATATGTAATACAGTCTAAATGCAAACAGCATCTTACTTAGTATTAACCGTGAATTATTCTTGCTATTGCATCTCTTCTCAGTTGTCCTCTCTGACGCACAACTGCCTCACCATAATCTACATTGATCTGTAAATCATCACCATTATTGTTGGCATCTTCAAAAATTTCAAAATCTTCATCGTTGAGGTGTTTTGCAATATTATGCAAAATAAAGCAGCTTAATACAAGAGACGGAACTTTTCCTGTATTTACTCGAATTTTGTTTTGCAATATAGGAAAGCGCTGTTTAACTTGGCCAAAACACCTTTCTATTATAACACGTTCTCGAGTAAAACATCTATTATATGTAATTTGCTCAGGAGTGACAGGGTCTCTGTATGGAGTCATAAGCCACGGGGTAAGTCCATAACCTGAATCTCCAAGAAGAAGTGCACTAGCTGTATTCCACCGCATGATATTAAAAATGGCAGAATTTCTCCATATGCGTGAGTCATGAACGGCTCCTGGCCAAGACGCATCGACACTTGTAAACTCCTCTCGGACGTTGCACGTTGCCTGAACGTTTAGACTGCAGAACCCCTTTCTGTTGACATACTCATCTCCGTGTACAGCCGGTTTAATGATAGGAATGTGAGTGCAGTCTATCGCACCGATAGCAGAAGGAAAATTATACTTTTCTTGCCATTTATGTTTCTCTTGCTCTAACGCTTCAGTAGTTGACGGAAACTGTATCCATATATTTGATTTTCGTATTATAGCATCTATTACTGATGAAACTGTTAATGATACCGTTGATTGGTGCACCCCAATGTCCTCACCTACGCCACTTTGAAATCCCGGGTCGCCGACATAACGAAGAAAAATTCTCATCTTCTCAGTGGTCGTTAGAGCACCACCTCTGTTTTCAAACTCATCTCCCAGGAAATGTTGAGCAAGCCATTCTACGTTATTTCTGTTAAATCGATACAAAATTCGATAGTCGGTATCCCGAGAGTCTCTTCGAACCTTATAATACTTTCTTGCACGAGCAATAGGCATAAATTCGGCCATTATTTCCGAAAGCACAGTTATTACTGATGCTGAGCTTCCTACCAAGGTACCTTAAATTATTGTGAGTAGTTGCTTCATTTGTGTAGCATATACTTACTTTTATTCATACCGAAACTTAAGTAGGCACTCAGTGTTAAGTAGATACTTACAAAACTAGCAGGTGCTCCATTGCTAAGCATCTCCTCTACGATTTTATTAATACCAAATGAAGAACCCACTCCAAAATTTGAAGTAAAAAGTATGTGCTTAATTTTATTAATACCACCCAATGTCTCAACGAAAAACGACATTTAATTACAACTGGATTGATGAGAAACTTGCTCCAGTACAGTGGAAAAAGTATTTGAAGTCGGTAGAAAAAAATAAATATCAGGCACATTGTTGTTTATGTTATAAAACATTTGAATTAAGCAATATGGGTCGACGTGCTGTTTCCAGCCATTTCAATAGTGCAGCACATGTTAAACGGCATAAAGCCATTGAAAAATACAATAATTTGCAAACAGTTCTTCAAGAAAATAGACAAACACAGAAATTGCTCATTTGAGAAAAAATATTTAAGGAAATGTTGTCCACATCCTATAATAAATATATTAAAGTTATATATTTGTTATTCAGTGAAATCTATTTTTATTGTTTTTTGTTGTATTTATTGACATTTCTGTTAATTCTCCTGTTAGATATTTATATTTGTTAATATTTAACATCGTATATGTTTAATGCTGAATTAAATATTTTTAATAAAATTAAAAGTATTCATGTCATTTATTTGTCATCAAATGGTCCCATTTATACCTTATCATTTGACTTGTTTTTATTTTGGTTTAAGTTTTTAAAAATATAAATTTCGTTTGCTTTTTGTCACGGAATTGAATTTTTTAAAAATGTCAGGGAAAACCTGGAAATGTCAGGGAATTTGGTTTTGAAAAATTGCTGAGAACCCTGAACCAGCCTTCGGCGATCCCTGACAATCCGGCCGACCAAATATTAGAGACCGAACCCGTCACCCCGGATTTTACCCGGAATTTCGAAAAATCCGGTGTCAACTCGTACCTGGCTTGTGACCCCTCGTTTAGCAGTAACTCCCGAACTAATCAAGCGTTGAGGAGATAGCACCTGGATAGTTGGTTCTAAGACCGCAGACCGAACAGACGTGCCAACTGGAGAATTCCGCAGCCATCACCACACCGAGAGCAGAAGGACACATGATGTCAAACGAAGAAACCCGAATCCTGACCGACCCTGAACCACCCGTAGAAGCCGGAAGCTCCGACTTCGCAGATTTCCGACTGAGCTGGATATAGAAGCTCAGAAAGGAGCAACTGGACATGGAACTGGAGAAATTTCGCCCAGACGTCTCTGGGACCGTAGAAGAGAAGAAGAGACGACTGGTAAGGTTCATTACAGACGGATGTGCATCTCCGCAACCAAGCCACACCGCCCCCGCTTTCGTCGTACCACCGCCACCGCCGCTTGTCGTCCTGACCACAGCAAGTTGACCGCTGGTCAGCAACCCTTCTGCCCCGCTCAGCATTAGTACACTATTCGAGAGAGTGAGGAAGTGGAACCTGCACTTCAATGGAAGGACCGATCCCGTGGAGTTTTTGGAGAAGCTCTGTGAATTCCAGGAACACAGGGACATGGGAATGGGATGACGCCCTGTACCAGGTCGTCTCCGCCGTCGGTCCCGTTGGCGTACTCCCGACAGACAGATGGAGGTACCGATATCAAACCGGGGACGGGAGAACCGAATGGGTGACAGTGTGGCCCCGGGAAAAATAGCACCCGAACCTAAGAAAAAAACAATTATATTTTCTTTTCCGTCCTCTTTATTTTGTTTATTATTGTAACTTATAAAGCATTAGGAATAAAACTTATTTTATAAAAAGATGATTTTTTTATTTTCCAGACGGAAATCTTCTTTCAGATAGAGGCACCATGTGTCCCAGGCCGACCAGGATTTAGTCTTATTAGCGCTGGAAGACGCGCTGCAGTAAGATACTGACCAACCCGGACCGTCACGGAACATCTCCAAGGAAATCACGACCAAACAGTCCAGGGAACTATCCCACACCGTCCCTATGGAATGGAAGTTGCCGAACTCCCCCACCGAAACGCCGCTCATAGTAACCCCGCAAACACAGCCCGATTTGGGTATTCAACCCATATCCTCCCAAGCAGTTACCGTGGTTACTGACTCACTAGAGGTAACATCCGAGATAATCCACCAAGTTTAGGCCAAGTGGGAGGATCCGCAAACGACCTCACCACCAACCCGCCGAGATTGTCCACTTTATTTACCCGTGGATCGTTGGGAGTTATGTTGGAGATGTGGCTATCCTGGCCATTCCCGCCAAACCTGCACCCGGACACGACGCCTGTTTTGTCCCCGATGTGGAAGATACGGCATAATGTCCAAAGATTGCACATGCAAAAACCGCCCGCATGCCACCCCAGCCGAAGCCGTCTATCCGTAGGTCCTCAACACCGTTTCCGCTCGCATCCAGGACACTTGGCCGCATCCAGAGAAGTGCAATGTTATTTCCCGGACATTTTCCGCCGAACCGAAACCGCTTCTAAGGGCATCCAATGCAACTTGCTGCCGTAAGTCCGAAAGACCGACCAGACCAGAATTACCGTTTTTGTTTCATTTGTATGTTTCTTTCTTTTCTAGGGCAAATTATTGTACAGTACCGAAAGCTGCAGTGAATCAGATTTTCGTTTGTATAGAATCCAAAAATTTCATTTTTGGATTAACCTGATACACAGGAAATTCCAAAAAATACTTGTAAGTTTTATCAATGTATACATCAACAATATATAAACTATGTAGAATAGTAATGGGGAATAATTAAGATATGATAATGCAATTAATTGATTATTTAATATTACAGTTGTATCCAGTTATTAATAATGGCTGTTCATCCATCAACCAATATATTGTAATAAATCCTGACCCTCATTTCTCCTAATATTAGTAGAGTATTAAAATATATTGATTACGAATAATCGATTAATGATTATTCTGTTTGTAGATACAATTAATGAAAAGCTGCACTGGACTCAATCAAATGTAAAATTACTTCTTAGTTGCTATGAAGAATATAAACACCAATTTGAAGACAAGTCCACATCTAACAGGAAGATATGAAACTTAATTTCAGAACTAATGGTGAAGAAAACTGGATATGCGGTGACAACAGAACGGTGCGAAAATAAATTTAAGAATATGAAAAAAAAAATTGTTGACACATAGTGGCAGGGGAGCTATTCACTGGGAGTATTATGATTTAATGGATACCCTTTCTAGAAAAAAACCCTCTCTACATGTAGTAGCCTGGATGGATCATCGACAAATGAGTCACTGATGGTAAATTTATATATTTTTCTTTTATTAATATTTAGTGTTTTTTTTAGTAGTCAAATAAAGAAAATTTGGATATTTCCAATTAAGCTAATAACTTGAACATTCGTACTACCTCCACCAGCACCAAAGCACAAAATAGGAAAAGAAAAATCAGTGAAAACCGGTGAAGAACCAGTATTGTTTAAAAGATATAGGGAGGAGGCTCAACAATGCCACAGAGAAAGAATGGAAAAACAGGATCCATTATTACAGATTGTAACGAACCCTCATTAATTTAACCGTTAAGTAACGATGAACTATTATCTTTTCCTATGTTAGTAATGTAAGCCCTGAATGCTGGATTTATTGTGGGTCTCTGTACTAACATCCGACGAACCGTTCATCTATGTCACAAATCGGCTATAAAAGCCGACCTCCCAGACATGTGATTGAGTTGTGTTGATCGGCAATTTTCCTTCCGTCTGAGAACAGAGCGTTGGTCCCTATCCCGCCAGTTCTCAGCACTGTCCAGATCCTTTCCTTCCGTCTGAGAACAGAGCGTTGGTCCCTGTTCCGCCTGTTCTCAGCGCTCTCCTTATCCGTCCGTTCGGGAACAGAGCGTCGGCCATTTTCCCGCCTGTTCTTGGAACCACGTTTCTCTGAAACATCGAGGGTTGGTCCCTGGCCCTCTCGAAATTCCTGACTCGTCCGGCTTCCCGAGTAGCCGTCAACCTGAGTAGAACGCCGAATCGCGGAAAGCTTAGTTTTCCATTTTCCGAACTTTCACCGAAAGTTAATACCGACCAGGGATCAAGACCCCTGGTGTACACTTTTCTCCGCTGCTGTTACCCGGACGGTGACTTTTTTGTGGGACATCCGGGTCTCACACAGAAAGATCGTCACATATTTAATGGCGCCCGAGCAGAGACCCATTTGATTTAAAGAAAAGAGAGAAAAATTGTTTTCCTAAGGTTTTTGGATACACCGAGCACGAAACTACTGTTTACGTATCTCCAAAACTGCCTTTTATTTGGAAATTCCGAATATTTCAGAGGACTCCTGTGAGCTCCTGAAGCCCGAATCCGTGCTTTTCTACAAAAAGCCAAACTTTGCCGAAGTTTCCCGAAGTCACCTGAAATCGAGTGAGGAGTCTAGATCAAGGTAAGTAATTTGAGCCAAGGAAGCGTTTCCGACCACTTCCGAAAAGATCCGACCATTAACAAACGGGCTACGGTAGGCAGAATCGCCGTAACTAAGAATTTACGAATTCTAAGGGTAGTGTGCAGTATCCATAAGAGGAAATAGGTTCATTTGCAACAAAATGAATACCGAAGGCGACGAAGGTGCCGTTGGCCTTGAAATAGCTGACCCTAAAATAGGATGGATATATAAGTTGAAAAAGGAAGGTCTAGTACTGGACCGTTTGACTTTGATCTTCTGAATCAAATCCGAAAACTAAACGTTATGTTTGATGGAAAAGCCGATCCAGTCTCATTTCTAGAAAGATTTGAGTAACTACAAGAGGAATATGGCATAACCGATCATCAGCTTTTGAGGACGCTGCCGGGTTTACTTCAAGGCAGAGCCAATCAATGGTATATGAACTATAAGAGCCAATGGAAAATTTTTTATGATTTCCTTGAAGATTTTAAAATTTTCTTTTACCCACTGGATTACCGTGACCATAAGGAAGTCATTAGTAGAACATATCAGAACCGTCAGACCAAAGCCAAAGATTTCATTTTGGACATGTAGACCATGATACGACGCCATGGAGGTTTCTCTAGAGAAAGAGAACTAACGTGCATTTATCGACGGCTCAGATAAGAATACCGGCAGTATATCCACAGAGATGCTATTAGCAGTCTAACCGAGTTATTATAACATGCCTACGAGTTTGAACAAATCCAACGGATAATGATAAGTCCGATAAACCGAATAAAAATGTTCAGCCAATTGGGATGTCCAGAACTACCGCTCCTGCTGTATCGCGTATTACTGAAGTACCAGGACGTAATACAAGCCATCGACCGCCGCCGACCTATGTTCGCACTCCAAGAGAAGGAAACAACCTTACATGCTGGAGATGTGGAGAACAACGACACACAATATTTAATTGCCGACAACCACCAAAACTGTTTTGTTCACGATGTGAACGACAGGGAGTTCAATCGCGACATTGCCGATGTACCGCATACCAGGAAAACTCCCGAAGAACAGGGCCACGAGGAAGCCAAATCAATTATCGATTAGAGAGTTCCAACCGAAGCCACAATTCCGATTTTTACTCCATTAACGCCACCGACTCCATCTGTGTGGATAACCGGTTACGTGAAGTAGTAACCATATGTGACAGAAGTTATTCTGCGTTGGTCGATACAGGATCAGTCCGACCCTATATTAGCCAGAAAGCTGCTACTTACTGCCAGCGCAAGGGGAATCCAGAAGTTGCCGTTGAAACAGCAGACAAAGGCTGAGTTGGCAGATGGAACACTTATTGGAATCACCGAAGAGTATCGTATTCAAGTCTCCATATTATCAACCGTAGTTACCTCCGATTTTCTATTGACCACCGATATGGTCCTTGGGATGGATTTTCTCACCGCCAATGGATGCACAATCGACCTGAAAGGTAGAAAGGTTCATATGGGGAACCGCACAACCGCCATTGTTCACCGCACCGCCCACATAGCACTAGTTGCGACTTTAAGCAAATCCCAAAAGGGGAAAGCTACTGAATTTGTCCAGACCAAACCCAGGGAATCGGAAGAAATTCAAGGTCTAACCGATAGAACAAGAGAGCCTCTCAGATTGCCGAATCCGAATCTTATCAAACAGAGATTCCGTGCTCAGAAGCCGAGCATGCTAGAAGTTACAAATAAAGTGACAAACGCTGTGTCACGCCACCCGTTACCGAGCACCGAAATTTCCGCCATAGAAAACCCGCGTGCTAATATAAAATATTTTTCCAGAGCCATCATAGATACGCCATCACTGAATCCCTTAGGCCAGAGGTTGCTAGAAATCTTTGACAGTTTTTCAGTCCACCAGAGGGGAGTCTGACGTATTGGCTAAACCTAGATACGTCTCCGTTGCCCGAATCACCGCCGCCACCGTCACCTGTGCCACAATTAATCACACCACTGGCCGCCACTCCGCTGCCAATCACACCGGGACGATGGATGCCATCTCCACCGAACCCGACCGGCCCAGCCCCACCGACAGGCCTACCGGTGCGGAAACTGCGGCCGCCTGACTGGCCGAGTCACCGTCGCTACCACTTACCATTGCGAACACCCGAGGGCAAACGGATGACCTTACCTCCCATCCAGGAGGTTCATCCACGGCTGTGCTCACCCGCCGGAAACACTTTAGAAGGCACCACCCTCCTATGATACCCAAGAAACAGTGTTTTTATTTGTGATAGAAGTTTTTTTTAATTTTTTTTAAAGCACGCATACCCCTTGTTAGGAAAATTTTTTTTTTTCGAAGAGGGAGGGGTGTAACGAACCTTTATTAATTTAACTGTTAAGTATCCGATGAACTATTATCTTTTCCTATGTTAGTAATGTATGCCCTGAATGCTGGATTTATTGTGGGTCTGCGTACTAACATCCGACGAACCGTTCATCTACGTCACAAATCGGCTATAAAAGCCGACCTCCCGCACATGAGATTGAGTAGTGTTGATCGGCAATTTTCCTCAACATGAAGTCCGCCTTACCCGAGTAGCCGTCAACCTGAGTAGAACGCCGAATCGCGGAAAGCTTAGTTTTCCATTTTCAGAAAGGACCCCCCAGAATCTTTATGGGAATTGGCTCCCGGTTAAATTGGCTGATTTTTTAGTATGTTATAGTATTCATGGTTCTGATTAAAAGTCATCATGGGCACAAGCGTCCAAAACCTCTAAATTTCGAGTTATGAGCCTCAGAAAGGTGCTGGGTGGACGTGTTTGGACTTTTATGGATTTTCCAAGTTCCACATTCTCTAACGTACTTGACCGGATATGCTCGCGGTCAACTCGGCTGATTTGACAGTATGTTAAAGTGCTCTTCATGCTGATCAAGAACTCTCATGCGCGCAAGCCCCGGCAACCATCAATTGCGAGTCATGGAACACCTGAATGATGATGGACAGAGGTTACCGTGATGCCATCGAGTTACTTGACCGCTTGGATATACGACATTATATGCCAAAATTATTGAAAAGAGGACAACGTCAATTCACCAGAGAGGAAGCCAATAACAATAGACTAGTTACAAAAACACGATGGATTGTGGAAGCTCGAAATGGTCACATCAAAAGTATTTTCAAGTTCTTAGCCGGAGTTATAAGAATGCCTCATACGAAAAACATTGGTGACTTTTATCGCATCGCTGGCGCAATTATCAATCGGTACCGTGACCTGATACATATGGCTGGTGCTGATGCGGATTTGGCCATTACGATGCGAGAAAGGGCTCAACAAGTTAATGTTGTCCAGGCGAGAGTTGAAGCTGAAAATCTACACCGGCGCAGGATCGCAGATTGGGTAAGATTAGACCTCGATCAACTTGCGGATTTCCCAGAGCTTACTCTTGAATATTTGAAGGATTTAAAAGTGGGGGTCTATCAATTAGAATTATCTCCTTCATATATTCAAGACGTACTGAACCGTGAGGAACAAATATTTCAGGTGGATAGACATGTTCTGGATCCAGGGTTCATGAGATTCAGAGTGTATTCCCGTTTTAGAAATGCCACTATCCACCAAAAATGGATCGCTTATGTGACGGAGCATGACGGAGATGGTGATGTTCAAATGGAAGATCCGATCGCTGGATATTACTGAACTTGTAAGAGTTGTAAGTCCGGAGCTAAGACGCTGGGTTGTTGTGCTCATATTGCCAGTATCTTATGGTACCTTGGTTTCGCGAGGCACCAGCAAAATGTAAAGTATCCGCCCATTTCAGTACTCTACCATATACCTACTTGATGCGGCTGACAGGGCTCTTCCGGATTGAAGATTTTCATACAAGAGAGAGGAGGCTTAAAATGGCTTGGGTGGTGTTTGAGGACATATACGCACTTTAAAGTACGTTAGAGAACGTGAAATTCACGGGATTAATATTAGTCGGAAAAAGTCCAAACCATTCACCCAGCGCCCGTCTGAAGCCGATAACTCGAAATCTAGGGGTTTTGGGGGCACGCGCCCATGAGAACTTTTGATCAGGATGAAGAGTACTTTAACATACTGTAAAACTAGCCGAGTTGACCGTGAGCCCATTCCGTTAAGTACGTTAGAGAATGTGGAACTTGGAAAATCCATAAAAGTTCAAAAACGTCCACCCAGCACCTCTCTGAGGCTCATAACTCGAAATTTAGAGGTTTTGGACGCTTGTGCCCATGAGGACTTTTGATCAGGACCATGAATACTATAACATACTAAAAATTTAGCCAATTTAACCGGGAGCCAATTTTCATAAGGATTCTGGGGGGTCCTTTCACAGAATGTTAGTACCGACCATCACCGATTTGTTAGTGGTGAATTTATTTATTTATTTATTTAAATAAATGGGAGTACATCTCTTGAAAGAAGTGTTTTTCTGATCAAGACCCCAGGTGTACAATTTTCTCTACTGCTGATACCCGGACGGCGGCTTTTTTTTTTGTGGAACATCCGGGTCTCACACAGAAAGATCGTCATAAGTTTCTGAAAAGAATAGTTGATCGTGAAGATTAGCATTTTTTTTTCTAATGTACACCAAAAAATAATAAAACTACTTACTGTTTCTGGAATACATTTTCAGTTTTAATGCTGTTTATAAAAAAGAAGCAGGTACTGAGTTACCTATAGAACATTGTTTTTTTTTTGTTAATGTTGAATACCTAGGTATGTATATTTATTAAAACAATTTTTATATATTTTTTGTTGCATGTTGTAGGTATGTATATTTATTAAAACAATTTATATATTTTTTTTGTTGCATGTTTGCTGAACTCTACCATAGGTATATATTTTTTATTAAATGAAAACTATTTGGTGTTTTTTTTTAATTTAAAATATGTCATCTAACGGTACACCAATTATGGGGTGAAAAGAACAACAACGATAAATAACAAGTACAAATACGTATATACAAAAAAATGACTATCTGCAACATACTGTGGTTCTGCGCCACTATTTTCTTCAATATCGGATTCAATATTATCGTCATTTTCTATAAAAATATTGTTCAGTATGCAACATGCTACAATTATATTTGCTATTACTTCTGTACGGTTTAGACTAACATTTTTTAAAATTCTGAATCGCTCTTTTAGTAGTCCAAATGATTGTTCGATGCACACTCTAGTAGATGAATGATAATAATTAAATTTCTTCTTTTTTGCGGCAAATTCCCATCATCTCTGTATGGAGTCACCAACTTTAAAGAATTAGGGTACGCTGAATTGCCCAGTAGGTGGTGGTCTGAATCAATTAAATTATCAATGCATCTATACAATGGAGACATCTTAAACACCCGTGCATCATGGACACTACCAGGGCAACCTGCAGTTTATTAAAGAGATAAGTACTTTTTTAAAATAGAAATGTTTTTTATCTGCAAAACAATCAGTAAAAACATAATTGGCATCACAAACTGCTTGAAAAATTATGGAATGATATTTTTTCTGTTTAAGTAAGAATTTGCCATGTATGATGGAGCTGTAATTTGAACATGAGTTCCGTCTATAGCACCAACTACACCTTTAATACCAGCTCTTTTCTGAAATTCTTGAGCAGTTGCTTTAATATCACTGGACCAGTATATGTATTCTTTAACATGCTTCACCAAAGTTAACACAACTTTCTGTACATACTCCCACACTGTACTTTTGGGTAAATCGAATCTATCTGCAACTGATCTAAAAAAAATATGAATAAAATAAATTTTATTGGCAACTTCTAAACCAACCTATATACCTCCTGGTTGGCTAGAAACCATAAGGTTAAGTACTAATAACAGTTTCTCTGGGCATGATGGCCTTCCTCCTTTCAGGTTGATATATTTCTGAACCAATTTTTTCCAATAAAATATTAACTGTATTTTTTTCTAATCGAAAGTTAAATTAACTTAAATTCTGCAAATTTATTTAAAATAATACGTTTAGTGTTTACAGTAAAAACACATCCACAGTGTAATCCCATTTACATGTAGTTTAAAGGGATAAGGTAAAAGGAACTGAATATTAATCTACTCACCAGTGGTACTATATTTTAATATAACAAGACCGAAATTTTTAGGGCAATTCCGTTTTTTTCTTCCATTTGGCAGCAGAATAGTCAAAATGGGGATATCATTTTCATCATGGTCACCGTCATCCTGCACAAGTTCTTGAATGACTATGCTTACCAAAGCTATTTTATTTTTGGTGGTCATTAGACAAAAGGGAACATGCCCTACCGTGCGATTTATCGGCGGACGGATAGAGAGGTCAGTATACGTCGAGCGAAAAGGAGACACCAAGTTAAGTTTTAATTTAGATATAGTAACGCTCATGTGAGCATGAATGTTTGTAATGTTCAATCAGTAAATAAATCATAATACAGTCCACATATCACTTATCTTATTAGTGCCACACATATGTATATGTTGAGATGAATCAAAAGTTCAAAAGTTAAAATTTCAGTATTGGGATGAAAAGAGATTAATGTCAAAGAATGACNAGGCGATGGTATAATTCGCTGAGAAAGAAGCCGTTCTCACGAAGTTGGATGAGAAGCAGCTTGTATAACGTATATCGGCGTGACGAAAAATAAACAAACTTCAAAGGTTATCGTTAATTCGCCGGATATTGGGTATTAGTTTTATCATTAACACGACTCATTCGAAAACTGTTAATTTAACAACTTTAGAAAAGATAACTGTTCCTGGTAACTTACGGGCTTTGGAGAAAAAACTGCAGTTTGCAGAAAGAAAAAGTTACGCCTTTTTTAGAAATGGCCGACGGTATACGTAGATAGTTTACACCTTTTTTTTTAATGGTAGAAGACAAAAACACGAGTGGGAATAAGTTATTGCAAAAATTAATAATTGATTGGTGGGATCGATTCAACCATGTTTTTAACATAGGAGGACTTTAGATAGCTTCAGACTACGGGGCGGGGTTGAAAAGTTGGAAAATCGGGAGCTTAACACTTTTGCGAAAAACGGAGAGTCAGACGGTTTCGGGACGTGGTTTCGGGCGTGGATCAAGTCGGTTTCGCGACGATCAGCGGGAATCAAGTCAATAGTCCGGGACTATAGAGTCACGGGCATCCGACGGTCTAAGTCGGGTGATAAGTTACAATTCAACTGGGTTTTATTTTTGGGTTCTTATTTTATTTTTAGTAAAGTTGTGACGACCGTGACGGAGTGTACCGTGCACGGTGGGTGCCATTCGTTTTCGTGCTTCTCAGTGGATTAACACCAGTTCTATTTCGGAAATTTTGGTAAGTGTACCAAGTAATATATTTGTTCGTTTTCTTTGTTGTGCTTGTAGCGTTATCCTAGACAGAGCGGCAGCGATCAGACTGTCTCTCTGAACATTGCTCAATATATAGTTAGTGTTACATCAAAGTGAGGTTTGATTTCTCACAACCGCCTGACTCACCCCCCCCCACTAATAAAAAGTCTCTGCGAGAAGTTTTCTGCTTCGACTTTAGCCAGAGCCGGATACAGGTGTCAGCCGCTCGACAACCAACCAGGAGAAAGCTAGGGCGAAGATACGAACAGTGGTCTAAAGTTGGGAGCCGCGACCTTATTGGTGCCCGAGGGGGAAAAGTCCTTGGGTAAGCCGCTGCCCGACGGGGGCAATTTTATCATTTATAAGAAACGTGGAGAATTTGCGTTAAATAGGAATTTGATAGAGAAAGTTATAAGGAGCTTTGTAGAGAGTTAGATCGGACAGGAAAAACGGCAAATCTGTTAGATTGACAAAGTTATAAGTATTCTAGAGGTTTTAGATATAAATTATTTTTAGTTTGAGGTTAACTATTAAAGCTAGGTGTCTAGAGAACACCAAAAGTATAGGAAGTATATGAGAAAATTGCTAGAGTGGAAATCAGAAATAAACTGGAAAACAGCTGGACAGGTTAGAACAGTTAGAATATTAGGGAAACGTTATGTAGAAAAGTGACATTTAATACCAGGAATATTATTTTAGCTCGCTTGATTTTTTTATATAGGACAAGAAAACATTAATTTTGGACAAAATTTTGTTAATTTTTCAGTATTGATTCATGTGCGGAAAACAAACGGTGTTGTTACAATTTCTAAAAGGAATTTGATTAGTTTAGTTTTGGTGTAAGTATATTTTTTTAATAAAGTTTAAACAGGCTAGAATAAATCAACGTGAGCATTTTATCACTAAAGAGTCCGAGAATACGTATGGCATATGTGGAATAAATAAATCTTATCGTGTAATTATCGTACGGTAATGGCATTAAAAGTCAGCTGTTGAACTGAAGCTGAAGTTACAATAATAAATACATAAAGGTCGAGTGTCGACCCTCAGCAGGAGAACTGCTAATTTTGATTTTGTGTCGCCGTAACTGATAGCGCGTTGAAAACGGCTGTTTAATTTAGATTTTGTCAAGGTATAGAGTGAGCCAGGAAAGGTAGCAAAGAATTCATTATTTTAGGTAGTGAGACATAAAGAAGTGTGTTTAAAAGAACCGAATAAATTTGTAGTTGTTTTGAGTACATAGAAGTTTTTTTAGAAGTGGTAATTAATTTTTTTGGGAAAAGAGCTGTAGAGTTATAAAAATAAATATTGAGACGTATCTACAATAGTAGGTGAGATTTTGCCATCATTTGGAGCACTTAAAGAGTCTTGGTGTTGGAAAACAAACGTGCGGTATAATTTTGTGTTAACTTTTTTTATTTGTGTAAGACATATTTATTATTGACCATTAATTATTTTATTTATGAGAAAACATTTCTAAGAAATGCGAACCAAAACATGTACAGCTGAATAACTGAAACGCAAACGTTTATTTTTCTAACGATAGAGTTGAGTTATTTTATTTTGGCTATTGATGACTTGTCAGAACCGCTTACAATATATTATTTCATGCACTATGAAAGTTGCGTTTCCTTTTCGTTATTCATTATTAGTCTGTTTTGGTGTAGACATTAGCTGTGCTGTGTTGTGGTTGTGCTTTGCAGTAATTGTCAGGTGAGTTTAACTCACGGGGTGACCAATTTTACCTGTTTTATTGTTTCTATTTCTGTATCAGAATTATACCTGAGATCTATTAATTTATTTATTCTTACTATGTTTGTGAGATAATGTTATCCGAGTACGTCGCGAGTTGACCCTTCGTACTCTTGCTAGTTATACAGGGTGGGTACTATGCGCGTTGACCCTTAGTACTTTAGTGAATGCATGCTGTTACACTGTTTACCATGGTAGATACTCTAATCTTGCTTACTGTCCATCCGGAGAGGTATTTCGCGAGTTGACCCCTAAAGATGACCCAGAAGAGTTTCATTGTTTACAGAATCAGTTTCTTTTGAGTACATAAATGGTTATAGTACCATTTAGTCTATTTCTACTGTTGTTTTGGTGAATTGGTTACTCAGATATTTTTCTCTATTCATTTCAGATGTGTATGCCTTGAGCGACCACCTGTCAGTTACCTAAGACCTATTACATTTTCGTTACATAATGTAAGTTTATTACAATAAATGTTTCTAATTTAGTTTTGATTTTAATAAATCAGAGATTATCTTATTTTAATTAATTACTTGATTACTTGGGCTGGGTAAATTTATTTATGTTTCTTTTAAACTTTATAAAAATTCGGCAAACAAACAATTCGCTCACAACATAACCTAACAAATTTTTCAGAAGTGGGATTACCGTAACAAAGGCCCTAATTAAAAAAATATATATCAGTCGTCGAGGTGACACATCAAAAGAAAACACTTGTTTTAAGAATTGGTTTCCTTTTCTCTTAATAACTGTGCAAAATAATCATGAGTCGCCGCGGACGTAAGCGACCACTTGCGCTAGAGGATCCATCTGATGGTAGTAACAATAGTTTACTATCTCGACGAAACAGCAGTTCATCTCGAACTACCGACGATTCTATCGATCGTTTAACAGCGGTAATAAGTACTCTCATAGAGTCCAATGCACAACGAGAGAGAGCTTATGCACCTACTGTGCGAGGGGATATGGTACCTGCTTTTAATCCGGATGATAAAAACCAAACTGTTATGGATTGGTGTCGAAAAGTTGACGAGTTACGAGACATTTTTAGTTGGTCTGAGGAAGCAACAATATATTTTGCCATGTCTAAACTCCAAGGGATGGCTGAGGTCTGGTACAAGGGTCTGTCAAGCTTAAAATTTTCGTGGGAAGAATGGAAGCAGAAATTACAGCAGAGTTTCCCATCTCAACGAGATTTTTATTCAGATCTTCAGGAAATGATGAAAAGGACGAAACGTAATGACGAAACGTACTGTAAATATTATTATGAAAAATCAGCTTTGCTGAATAGCTGCGAGATCACAGGAGTAAAAGCAGTTTCTTGCATTATTGGAGGCATTTTTGATACCGTCGTGAAAACTGGGGCTAAGGCTGGTAATCATCAGACGCCTGAGTCCTTGTATGGGTATCTTTGTAGTTTGAATCCGACACCTGGCTCATCCACAGGAACTTACCACTCTCAGGGAAATTTACAAAAACATAAGCCTGGAAATTTTAAAAATAGACATAAAAATTACAAGCATGGTGCAACCATAGTTTGTTTTAAATGCCATAAAGCTGGGCACACATCAAATAACTGTGAAGAAAGAAACCACAATCGGAACAAAAATGTTGAAAAACGCTGTAACTTCTGCAGACATATAGGCAATGTGGAGGAAGAGGAAAAAAAAAGCAAAATCTACCATCTGACTAATAACGGAAAAACAAAATGACAAATATAAAAGTATATATATTAATGGGACATCATCCTTAGCCTACGTGGATTTGGGTAGCTCTTGCACAACCATTCGAGAAGAGGAAGTGGACAGGTTAGCTTTGAAAATCAATACTGCAAAGAAAACAGTTCTACATGGTTACGGGAATGGGCGTACCTCTACATTGGGCACCATATCGTTGCGAATAAAAGTTGATGAAGTGGAAGCAACTGTATCAGCCCATGTGGTTCCTAAAGTAGCTAAAGAAATACCAATCCTGCTGGGGAGGAATTTCACAGAAATGCCCAATATATTGATCGTTAAGGATGATGTTGCGTTAAAATTTCTTCGTAAAGGCCTAGCAGAAATAAGTACCAACGACTCCAAAATTGCACTTCGTATTGCGGAAAGCACAACATTGTTGCCAAATCACTGGGGTCACGTACAAGTTTACAGTGACGCATATGAAGGTGATCTGTACATCGACGTTAGTGTACGAATGCAAGAAGGGCACGAATATTGTATTCCCCCACACAATAGTAACGGTGATGAAAGGAAAGTCAATATTAATACCCTGTATAAGTTTAGCAAGTAGGGATATAGATTTTAGGAAAAATAAAGTTTTAGTAAGAGGATTTAAATGTGCTGAAGGGAAGCATCCAACGGAAACAGTCATGGAAGTTCGGGAAGGATACATCGAACCTCTACCTGTCGAGGAAATAATGGTTGGACCTATCAATGACGAACAGAAGCAACAATTAATCGATTTACTGAATGAATATCGGGATTGCTTTGCCTTAACAACTGAAGAGCTTGGTTGTTCAAAAACTGCCAAAATGGAAATTAATCTTCGGGAAGAGAAGCCATTTTCATATAGACCCTACCGAATGTCAAGAACAGAACAGAACTTAGTAAAAGATATCATCGACGAACTGCTGAGAAGCAAGATTGTTAGAGAGTCAGACTCGGAGTATTCGTCACCTGTTCTCTTGGTCAAGAAAAAAAAATGGAGACTTTGTGTCGATTACCGTAAGTTGAATTCACTTTGTATCAAGGACAGTCATCCATTACCACGTATTGACGACCAGATCGATAAGTTACAATCAGGAAACTACTTTATTAGCCTGGATCTTAAAGTCGGTTATCATCAGGTACAGCTCGAAGAATCATTTAAACACTACACTGCTTTTGTCACGCCTGAAGGTCAATATGAATACAAT